>NW_020451291.1:0-27489 GCF_003343035.1 Apteryx rowi
AAACGCGCCTGGATGCAATCCTGTGCAATGTGCTCTAGGTGACCCTGCTTGAGCAGGGGGGTTGGACTAGATGATCTCCAGAGGTCCCTTCCAACCTCAGCGATTCTGTGATTCTGTTACCTGTGTGGAGAGAAGAGTTTTCTTTGCATGCATATGGTAATGAGAATGTATCACATTCCTGCTTGCCTGTGTTCCATCCGAAGTAACTAGATAAGTGGTAGACAGTGTAAAAGACAAAAGAGAGCAAAACATCTAGCTGCATAAAGGAAAATAATTCTAGCTAGTCTTCTGCAACTAACATGCTGTAAGGATATCATGTCCTTGCATGCAAGTGTATTGGTCTTCATTTGTTACTGGAAACCACAGCATTTCTGCTGTATTCTCTTTATTTTTAATAATAGAAACTTTTCACCTATGTGCTTTAAAAAAATCCCCTTTTTTTCTGTTTATTTTTAATAAAATCCCTTTAAAAATCTGATCATAATTAAGTAGTTCAAGATTATTCTGTAAATTTGTGGTAGAGTCAGGGACTGCAGACAAATTTTTTGAGATTCAGATGAGTCCCAGAGTCCCAGAATATGGTTTTCTGCTTGTGCTTTCTTTCCTTTTCTAGATGATAAATTGATCATTTTTTGATTTGATCATAATTTGGTCTTTGAGCAAATGTTTCTCAAGTTGGGTTATGAATAGATACTATCAGTGGGGAGTACTTTGGACTAAGTTTCTCAATTACCTATTAACTGCCTGAAATCACAACAGCAACCCTGATATTGCACTAATTTCATGAGGCAATATATTTATGCCACACAAAGGATTTAAAAAGTGGTTAATGAAGAAGCAGAGGGATCAAAATAATTAAGGAAAACAAAACTCCCCCAAACATATGCTTTCTTGCTTTCTCCCCTGTTCCAAATTATCAGCTGTTAAAATATCCTTATAAAAATAATGTTGAAGATAAAGAACAATTTTTTAATATGAAATTATAATACTTATAATATTTTTTGTCATACTTTTGAGTTTTATTTATTTGTGAAGCATGAGAATAAACTTTGCATATCAATAATGTATGATAAAGATGTGAAAAACTGCAATAGGAGAAGAATGAAATAATCAGGAAAACAGGTTAAGAAGATTATCATATTTGTCCTGTTTCTCATTTGAATATATAGATATTTTGAAGTCCTTACCCAAACAAAAATTTCAATGCACATTTTATCTGAGTAAAGCCTGAAGGAGAAGGACAAGAATTATTATTGTGAAAACAAACATTTTCTAGCATCAACCTAGAGTCAGTCGAAAGTCTCAGCTTCAGTGGAGTCTGAACCAGCTTAGCCTTGGTTGTGGATAACAGCACAAAGCTTGTTATAGGATATATTTTTATAATGAAATGAAGGAAAAATAATTACTTTGTGGATACATTCACAGGAGAAGGCTATTTAGCCCTGCACTCTGGCATACTGAAAGATGTTTTGCATTGTATTATATTCCAGAGTTTATTATGAGTGCAGGCTATGTTGAGAGAGAGGAAAAAAAAAAAAAAAAACCTAAGGATTTGTTTGCTGTTGTGTGTGTTTGACTAGAATTTAGAAATGAACAGTAGCATTGATAGTTGTATAGTCCTACATCTAAGCCTTAGTGTGGTGAGAAAATTCTAGTTAACACTGAATCATGATATAATAATTTCTGAATAATTTCCTTATATTATTTAAAATGAAATCTAGGAAAAAATGGGATACTGTCAGGGATAGAACAGAGACATTGGCTATTTTTCATTGTAGTTTAATTTTATTTTCCTACTACCATGGGAAAAGAAACATTTTCACAAAATATTTCCTCAGTACAGGAAGCACACAATTATGTTTAGGAGTTAAAAAAATAAATATATATGAGTTGTCTTTGCAGTGGACAAATTTTTCTAGAACAATTTTTTCAGAACACATTTAATTTTCTCAAAGCTTGTCTGTAAATTTTTATCTTTAATACTCTTTTTCACTACAAATCTCATAATTAGTAAATAAAAGTAAGTTCATTTCAGTTTTTGCAATGTTGCTTTATCACTGAGCTCCAAATCAACAAATACATAGACATCTAAATTTAAATGGGAAGTTAGGAATTTAAATAGAAGTTAGGACCCTAAATAATCTGGATCATACTGTCTTTGAAAAATCCTAAACAATGACTTAAAAAGTCTTTAAAATATCTTAGGTACAGTGCTCTGAAGAAATCCTAAGACTGAAGTGGCAAGCGATTAACCAGCTATTGTTGTCTGCTCTCCTTCATTTAGTAGTTATTTTTTGAATTGTGAAAAAAGTTCAAAACCTATACTTGGTCAATTTAGTGTAAAACTTTGTTTAAACACCTGCATAGAGAGAGGTACCTAACTTCTTGACAAAATTAAGAAACCGCTAAAGAAATTAGTATGTTATGTATGTGTATGTGTAGCCACAGGTACACATACATATTCCTACAGACACACTGAATGACTTTCTACCCTACCAAAGATTTGGGTTCCTCATTTTAGTTCTTGGTTTTAATGGAAGGTTAAGTCAACAGGCCAAGCTACTATCCTTCTGCCTCCGCATTATTTGAAGGTACCATCTTTTTCTTCCTACCTGAGCTCAGTTTCCTTCACCTTTGCCAAGACTGTTGCATTGCTCACCTGTAAAGTTGAAAGCTAGAGTGCATAACTTCTGCTAAGGTGTGTTGGTTGGCACAATGACGAGATATTTTGCAGCATGTTCTTCAGCTTTCCACCATATTATTTACTGAGTCATTAAATGATGTTGTTTCTGGTTCTTAGAATAAGGAGCCAGAAGGCATCCTCTCAGCTGTCCTATGCTGTAGCTCACAGCTATGCCATTGGCCTAGTGAGGAGAACAAAATTCATGAAAGCTTATGGCACAAACTGTATCACTAATTGCAGCCCTTGAAACACTTTTTTTAAAGCTTATTTAAAAGAAAAGAATGTTGAAAGAATGCAGAGCTATAAACACAAAAAGACCAATTGATTTATTATGCCTTCTGCACTGGTGACACTTGTCATGTGGTAAGAAAGAAGGAATATTTAGCTAAGTTTTATTTGTCTCCCTGGTTCTCATTACTTTAGCTGATGTCTGGAAGGGAAAAAAAAAAGCCCAATCTTAACGATCCAACAGTGCTCTCTGGTGGTGGGAAACAAAGGTATGTTATCCTCTGTAGAAAATTTACAGAAGTCCAGTACACAAGTCTTTGAAGACAGATAAGTGACAGGAATTCTCAACATGTTCCTCAGTGATAAGAAAAATAGAGTAATAAACAACTTTAAAACCACCAAGGCATGAAATGTGAAACCTGGCTTAGTGAAGGTAATGTAAATAAAAATATTTTAAAATAATGTTTCTTGACCAGCAGATGTGTTGGATTATTAATGTTCACAAGGCACATATATCTTCATCAGGTAATGCATATCCAAGCTATGAGAAAAATGCACTGCATATTAATATATTTTACCATGAAATCATTTTGAACTTTAAGAAATAGTTTCCTCATTGATTTTTTTGCTTTAATGTGTATTGTCTGTAAGTGGCAAACAGCTTAACCAAAGGAAATATTTTGGAAAGGCTAAAGAATAATTATAAATCAGGGTCATTAAGCTGCAGAGTTCAAAACAATATCCTTTGCTGTTTTCTCACAAAGCTTCTATCTTGGGTTTTGATTATATAAAAATGCTTTGAATAAAAATAAATAAATTACCCACACACCACAGGGGTACATCACTTTTTAGCTGACAAGTAGATGAGGACATTGTACATGTTAGGCTGTATTTGTTTTAAATTTCTGGCCTTGAGCAGTTGGTGTGCAGTCTCTGCAACTCAGAAGCTGTGCAGTTTAATACAGCCTCCCAACCAGCTAAATGTCTAATTCTTTCTTTTAAATAAAGGCTAAATATAGTCCTTGTTCCCCTAACTCCCTTCTGAAGTGAAAAAAAGATGATTTCCTAGGAGGCTATCTGTGCAATGACAGCTAGATTCTACCTGCACCAAACTAATACTCAGAGGCTTCTGCACTAGTCATCTTGTATTGTACTCCTTCAATTATCATGTGGTGTTTCTTTTTTTTTTCTTTGTTTAGCATCCCCTGAAACCATGGAGACATAACAAATTATGAAGAAATACAGGAAGAAGTTGAGGAAAAGATAGAAAAGACAATTTTACATGGAAAGTAGCCAGAATCCCTGATCATAAAGAAAGGTTTTTCTCTGTGCCTCAAGACCGATATGTTTAGCTCAGGTAATGATACATTAGAAATACTATTACTGATGACATCAAAGCAGTAAAAAGTCTGGAAAAAGTGCTGGCCAGTTAACTAGAACAGACCTAAGAACTGTTTAAGATGTTCATTAAGAGTGATGCATTCTACGCCAAGACAGGACTTTCAAGAGTCTTTAGAACTGCAGAAGTAAAGAGGTGCATGTGAAGAATCTTCTCTGCAAGAAGCAGGGAAGGATATATATGAAGTCAGTCAATATCTTGAACTGAGTATCTCTCAGAGGAAATACCAATACAGACATACAGCAAGGATAAACTTTTCTGTGCTGATGCTACTGAAGTATATAAAAAAAAAAGTATGGGCAAGACTAACTAAAGGAGATGTGAACTGGACTCTATTTTTTCCTGTAGAATTTAATGTCGCAGAAAAATATAAGACAAGCTTTTGTGTCAGAGAACTTTAGGTTGTGCTTGAAAACATCTGGAAAAGGGATAAAGACTTGTGCATAAGGCATATGTAGCTCTGTGAAAGCAATTGGAATTTAAGAAGACTAGATCTTCAAATTCAGGGTGTAGAGTTAAAGGAAAGAGTGACACAAACTAAGTTTTCTTTAAAAAATGTATTTGAACCTATAATTCATTCTCTTTCATCCTCTCCTGAAATCAAATATAAAATTTTTACTTTGATTTAAGATTGTTCAGTTTTGGTGTAGGTGGGCCTTGGCAAAGAGAAATTAAATTACACTAAGTCATATAATAGTCCTTGTCAAGCCTGTTTTTTTTTAATCATTTTATTTATTTATTTATTTATTAAGTTCGCACACATGTACATACATAAGCATTGTGACCATATGTTCGGTTCTTAATTCCCTTTTGCTGTGAATGGATAAAATTTCCATGAGATGTGTAGGATAAATTCCACATTTAGCTTTCTACTTTAATGGGAGGCGACAATAAGGAAGAGACTGAGTTGCCTACACATAGGCATCTGCTGCCATTTGATGTTGTCCAAGGGTAGCCCATCTGGTATGTCCTTTTCAGCCAACCAGAAAAGTGTGGGTTTCATGTAAATCCCATGTTCTCCAGTGCTTATCAGATGCCCTTGAGTATCTTAAGGCTCCTCAAATATCTCTAATACCTATGTTCAGCTGACTGACTCAAGTCTTTGTTCTGTACAAATACTGACTTTAGGCAGAAGCAGTTTTTGTTTGATGTAGGAAGAAACAGAGAAGTAGTATTTTCTTTTGAAAGTTTTTCTCCTCTCATGCCTTGTGGCAAAAGGTAATGTCCTGTCTCTCTGAAAAGACGGAGGAAGAGAAAGGGAGTCGTTCTAGAAAATTTTGTGAGGAAGATGGAATAGTATTACTTACTTGGCTTATAGAGCATATTATGTGCTCGGAGTCAAATAAAGCTGAATCACTATATTGTATCAGGTATAGATGTTACTAGTAGAAGCTATGCAGGCACCTCTCTCTCTAAAGTAGAGGCAGACCTGAAACAAGGTACTTGCCAGTCATTGTTCATAGTTATGAGTGAGGTTTGGCGGTAGTCACAGTCAAAGACTAGAACCTGTGAAAAGCAAATGAATTAAAGAGAAGTAAAATTTTCTGAAGATTTAGGACTATCTTACTCATATTAGGCATACACTTTAGGGTCATGTTTTCGATAGTTTAAGATCATGCTCTTTCTAGAATTCAATGATATCTTCAGGATTGAAAAAAAGATTATTTCAATTAAGAGAAAAATTTCATGAAATTATGTTTATTTCACTAGGTTGCTTTAGGAAGAAAAAATAATAAATTCTTAAAATAAATACAAATATTTTTATTTCTCTTTAAACCCAAAATGAGTTTTTATATATTTTTTGGAACTAACAATGACTCATTTTCTCAATTCCAGGTCTTTTCCATCCACTACAGACTTCCTTCCTTGTATAGAGCTTCAGATGATGTGAAGAGGGAAATTCTGCTTCTGAAAGGCATCAAAGAAACTCTTTATTTTTTCCTTTGAAACATGTAATATGTGGGAAAAGGCCTGAAAAGGAGGCAGGAAAAAGGAAAGAGAACTTAGAAAGGGTGCTCAGTACTAGCATTTGTCACCTATATTATTAATACTTATTATAAAGTTTCAATGGAAAACTAAAAGCATTGCAGAGACTCTGAGTTGCATGATATGTATTTGTAGTAAATACTTCTTATGATACATGATTTATAAAATATTGTAACAGTCTTGAAAATAGTGTAGCATTCCCCCTCATCCTATGATAAAACAGAATGTTTAATTTGCATGAATCCGCCCTAAGGCCAATTACTGAATGTTTCATTTACATTAAAAAGGTTTGAGAAAAAGATCAACACAAGAGATAAAGAAAAGATAGGAGAAGGGAGGTGGGGACAACAAAGTGAATCAGAGTAGATATATTTGGGATAAGTTATGTAAATCATTGGAATTCAATTGCTACTGGAAAGAATGAGCTGGCAAAAAAGAATTTAAATGAACGAAAACAAGAGAGTGTCAATCCTGAAGAAATGAAGAAAGTGTGTGAATTGAAAGGCATCTTTCAAGGTAGCTTCACGAGGGAAAGGTAAGGGCTAGATTGTCAGTCTTCTGAGCTTGTTTATTATTTTATAGATTCCTCTGTTTCCTGTTTTGTAATCAATAATTCAATCTTTAATCTACCAGAAAAAAAATCTAATTTTTCAGCCTTAAACTAATCTGATGTTAAAAATGAAAATAGGTAGAAGGGACACCACTCTTTCAGTATTAAACATAGTTAAAACAGTTCATGAAGGTTACCTTTTTCAGACACCTGTAGTTTACAGAAAGATTAGGTGACTCAGTATCTGTAACTTCATCACTGTTTGTGTACTGATATACCAAATTAGGGCTGACCCCCAGGTAGATTTTGATCAACTATGAGATTATAAACAGACAGAAGATAGTGATGTAGATACTTTCCAAGGCCGCAAGTAGATTTGAAATAGTTTAGTTATTTATGAAGGAAACTACTGATAAATTGAGCTTTTTTGCTGTTGCAAACCAATGGTGTTGTTAGCACAAAAAGGGAAGATCTTGTTGCTGTCTTCAAGACTTAACCAGACTTTTCTTGGAAGTGCAGTGACAGGGAAAGAGGAAATGGACACAAGCTGCAGCACGTGAAATTCCAATTGTATTTGAAGAAAAAAATCAAAATGAGGGTGGTCAAACACTGGAACAGGTTGCTCAGATGTTTAATCTTCATTCTTGGAGATATTTAAAATTTGACTGGACAAGGACCTGAGCAACCTGAACTAAGTCGGTCCTGCTTTAAAGAGGCTTATACTAGTGTTCCCTAACAACTTAAATCTGTGATTCTATTATGAAATTACGTTTGAAAAGTATTTTCCAGGCTATGTGAGATAGATCATTGATCCTTACAATATTGTTATGTGATTGCATTTTGCAAGAATTTAGACACAATCCTTGCCCAGCAGAAATTAATGTTTGTATTGCAGAACATTTTACTCTGATAACCTAATTAAAAAAATGATGAGAAAAATTAAGACGAATGAGGAGAGAATGGAAAACATCTGAAAGTGAAAACAGCTCATCAGAGAAGTTACAAACAATGAAGCAAGCAATTTATTTCTGTGACTGAACTTGATTACAATTTTTTAAAGTTGTCTAATGCATAAGATGAACTTGGGCTAAATTATTGAACTTTGTAATTCATAACAGACAATTTTAATCTGTACTTAGGAACTTCTGTGCTAGTGCTAAGCGCCAAAAGCGTTCAACACAAAAATTTCTGTTAATTTCTAGATTAGAGTGGCTGTATGGATCATATAAATAATTAATTTACTTGTGAAGAGCAAAGGATAGTAGCAAATGAAAACTCCTTAATCATCAGGTAAAGCTTCAAGTAAATGTAACAAATCATATATGATCCTTAAATAGAACAGATTTGTTTGTTGTTACTTTTTTCCCACAAAATGGGGCTTTTTTCATAAGATGGATATATTAGTGGAAAATTATATATTCTGTCTCATAATATCTCATTTATGAAAAGCATTTAATTATTCAATGATAAGATAAATTTATTAAACATCTCTGTCAACATCCTGCATGGATTTGGCAAAGTATCTTTACTTTTGTAAAATGGGAGAGGAACAAAGAGACAAAACAAAAGATACTGGCTCAAGGTTCTTTAAACTGACACCACCTGAAGCCACATACCTATGGGTATAATTCATTATAGAATCATAGAAAAGCTGAAGCTGGAAGAGACCTCTGGATATCATCTGGACCAACCTTCTGTGGGAAGCAAGGCCCTAGATGAGGTTTTCCAGGGCTCTGTCAGGCTGAGTCTGGAATGTTTCCAGTGAGGGAGATTTCAGCACTTCTCTGCAGAACCCATTCCAGTGCTTCATTGGTGTCACAGTGGAGAATTGTTTTCTCAGACAGAATTTCCCCTGAGGCAGAAGCAACCTGTGCCCCTTGTCTTTTGTCCTGTCACTGTGCATCCTTGTGGAGAGTAGCTCCATCTTCTCTAAAACTACGTTTTAGGTAATGCCAGACAGTGATTAGAGTCCCCCTGCCTGCCCCCTTCTGCCCCACCATGCCCCTGGGGTTTCCACTATCCCACGTGTGTTCTAACAAGTGCTGAGTAAAGTGGAACAGTCACATCCCTTGATCCACTGGCTACACTCCTGCTGACGCAGCCCAGGAGGCTGTTGGCCGCCTTTGTAGCCAGGGCGCTGCTGGCTCACCTTCAGCTCGCTGTTCCCCAGGACCCGCAGGGCCCTGTCAGCAGAGCTGCTGTCCAGACACCACTCCCCAGCCTGTGGTGCTGCTTGGGGTTTTTCTGTCCCAGGTGGAGGACTTTATCTTTGTTAAATCTCATGAAGTTCTTGTTGGCCCATCTTCCAGCCTGCTGAGGTCACTCTGTATGGTGGCTCTTCCTTCCATCATATTTAGTTTCTTTAGGAAAAAAAAAAAAATCATTTTTTGCAATGCCTTCTAGCTTCAGAAATCTCTAACTTCTACCATTATCCACTGTTCTAATTAGTAGGACTGCAGCAAGGAAAGTAGAATAAAACTTAAACTGGTCTTATTCTCTTTCCTTCAGAGAGATTGTGCCTCTATATGCGATGTAAAGCAAATTCAAATTGTTACCTGAGAACAAGCTGCTCTAAGAGTTAAATGACTAGTCATAAAAAACAGTCTATTCAAAGAAACAAATCCAAGAAAGCAGTTAAAATGCCAAAAGGAGAACAGGAGCTGTGGATCTTCCCATGACAGCAAATAACAGTATTTTGTACTTTCTCTCTCTTATCAGGCTACTACACAGAATATTGTCCCTTTACCAGCATCAAATGGTTTTATGGATTAAGTTTAGAAGTGGACAGAACTTCAATAACAAATCATTTCCAAACAGCAATTTCTCTTTTTCATTATCAGGGGCATACACTTGATTGACAGCATCCATCTCAACACAAATATGTTCGCAGAGTGTTTGCACTGTCCTCAGTACAATGCATACATACAGCCTCTAAAGACTGAGACAATATGAGGACAGAAGTTGTATTTGGTTTTGTATTTTATTGAACAGTTTTCCCGTCATAACAGTAAGCTTTGCATCAGCATCATTCACAGTCTTGCCTGTCAAATATCTTCAAGTGTAAATAGCACACCTCTTGCTTGCTTCAGCACTAGCTGTTAATTCATTTCAGCACTCAGTATTAGCTTCTGAGCCTCAGAAATAGGAAATTTGTTAGTTTAGCGAATGATTGCTACAACTACTAAAATTTAGCTTTTAGGTGGTACTGTTAAGGTAACCGATAACTGATTTGCACTGATTTTATGCTGTTTTCAAAATCATGTAGAAATATAGACGTGTGGTTTTGGGGCCCAGGTAGTGGGATAAACAAATACATCAGCATAGAAAACTAAATGTTGACTCAGAGTCTTGTCCATTAGGAGCAAAAAACACAGCATTGCTTGTTCCCGGTAGAATTCAAAACTGGTGAAGATCAGTTCTAACTTATGTTTCTTGCTCTTGTAGTTTACTAAGTTTAAATATAAAGTCTGTTTACATTAAATAAATAAATAAATAAATAATAAATGCTCAAGTTGAAAAGTATATATGCAATGACTTATGTACCCTGTACCCTTCCTTGTCCTGAACCAAGAATCTTATTGAAATTGGTTGGTTTTTACATTTACCTCATACTGTTGGAAGAAAATGGTGTTAATAGAATCCTATCTCTACCTTTGTCTTTAATGTGCCCTTTTGCCATATGGTGAGAGATAATTCATCATTTCAGATAACATTTCAGCCTAGGCAGCATTTTTTTTTTCCATATTGGCCAGAAAAGTCTTCCCATTTATGAGCAACTTATATTATAATTTTGAATAACTAGATGATAGCAAATGCTGCCTGACATTACTGAACTCTGAAAGACCTTAAAAAGAAAGAGAAAATATCCCTAAATAAGAGATAGACCTAGATGTTAAATTAATTGTCCAACCTGGTGACAGAACTGAGAACTGCCTTATAACAAGGCTGTATTTCAATAATTTAAAGTTAATACAATTAAGGTCCCATAAGGGAGAGAGAAAAAAAAAAAGAGAGAGAGAGAGAGAGATGTGATTGTCATTAGAAGACAGCTCAAAAATCTAAGGATGCTGTTTGGTAATTATACTACCTAAATAATGGCTATTTATTAATAACTTAACAGATGTTTTAGATGTTCACACAGAATCTGTGACACTTTCAGGAAATAAGGAATCTGGAATCCATTCAAACTGAAAAGTAATATGTCGATGTATACATTTGTATGCATGTTTCATTTGCCTGTGATAAAACAAGCAGACATTCTGTACTTTACAATCATTTATTTAGCTATTTAGGTTCCTGCCTCACCAGGCAGATGAAATGAGGACCTTTTCTTTCCCCACCTATCCTCTGTTCTGTCTGCAGTTCCACAATGTTCAAGAGATTTATGAATGCACGTAGATTTGAATTGACAGCCTGATGTAAGAATAGTGTCATCTAGGGCAATACTATACATTGCAGTCATCAAACTATTATAGCCTAAAGAGCTATATGCATTTTTAGATAGTAATTACAGATCATTAATTAGTTTTGATGGAACGGTACATGTGCAGTTTGTTCTTCCATTATTTGGGCTAATACTCTCAGAATCACTTATGCTGTGTCACCCCAGTTTGAACAAGTTGCCAAATACATGTGTTTTGCTTTGAGCATCCATTTCACACAAAAACTTAAAGCAACTGATACCTGTAGCCATGACCTGATATAGAGTAATTCTTGCTGTGCAGCTTCTCGTGGGTATAACCACAGTTATAACCAAGCGAATGAACTAGAACCTGTTATCTATTAATACCGTGGTTAGCCATATTTATTTATAATGATATCAATACTAACACAAGAACACATTGCTAACACAGTCTTTGAGTTTATAATGATTTTCCTCATTTTACTCATGTGACAGTTGTGATTAAATGAGTTTACTGTAAAACAGGTAAAATGAATGATTCCATATATAGCATATTGAGACATCATACAACTCTTTAAAGAAGAAATTAAATATATTCTACTGTACTGGAAGGAAAGAGAAAATGTAGATAGCCACAATATAATTACTTAGTTCTGTAATTTGCAAGACCACTGCTATGTAATAATGTAACTATTCAAGACCTTTGTAATAGTCTTTGGTGATTTCTTTAAAGAATTGTCCAGGATCTCAGCTTAATGTCTTATCCAAAAATTATCACATCTATCAACAGAGTACAATTTACAATATATGAGGATATCAGTTAATTATAAACATACACCCTACTTCAGAAAAGTATTTGGGTAAGGTTCATTCACTTGATGTAAATGGGACTCCATATGTACTTGCAATTAAATACTTGACCGAGAATCTGACTGGAACATTTTCACTTAAAGAGAAGAGGTAGCATCCAAAGAAGAGCAATGAAAATGACTAAGGGTCTAGAAAACAGAGTTGTCATAAACCAGTGGAAGATGTGGGCTTGTTCAGTTTAGAGGTGGTTGATATAATTGTGTTAAACACATAAAAAATAGCTGTCAAAAGGAAGGAATTAATAGTTCTTCTTGAAAGACATAGAGAAGATGGGTTAGAATTGCATTTATGATCATTTAGGCTAGACATTAGGAAGAAGCTTTTGTGACAAGCATAATGCCCATCCCTGAAAATAAATAAAAAAATAATAATAATAAAAAAAAGAGAGAGAGAGAAAGTAGGTTAGAGAAACATCTGTGGGAACAGATTTAGGTCTGGCTATTTCTGCCAGACTTTAGAGAGTCTGATCAGATCATCTCTGAAGACACTTGCAACATAGTTTTCTTCCATCCAAATATATGTTCAAATTACAAAGAACAAAGCATCTATAACAAATAGGGTTTTTTTTCTTTTTTGCAAAAATATAAACAACTTTGAAACTATAATCAACAGTAAAACTGTATGTATACCAAGCATATGTCATTATTAATCGTTCTGTCCTTTATTTTCTGAGGCTTCCTTATTCTGGGCATAGTACTTCACAGTACTTTCCTTCTGAAGTGATGAAAGAGAATA
Source organism: Apteryx rowi (assembly GCF_003343035.1). Classification (NCBI taxonomy): domain Eukaryota; kingdom Metazoa; phylum Chordata; class Aves; order Apterygiformes; family Apterygidae; genus Apteryx; species Apteryx rowi. The sequence goes on from NW_020451291.1 coordinate 12,854, forward strand.
TGCCTACCTTCCTACACATTTTTTGAGCAGTATTGGGACTGTCAGAAGAAATATGGTATGAAAAGCTGAGATATCATTTTTCCTTTTCTTAATCTGATTAGTCTCATGATACAACAGGTTACAACAGGTTACTACAATAAATAGTTAGGTCTTATATAGTCCTAAACCCATTGGATTGAGATCTTTTTAGCTTATTATGGGAAACAAGTCTTAGACTAATTCTTCTCTAGTAGATATTTTAAAATTATGATTCAATATTTAATTCCTGAAAAGGGAGGAAATTTCCTCACACATTCCTAGATCATATTCAGTTGATATTAAATAGCCTAAAGCGTTGTTGTTATGAACTTAATGCATCCATTAACACACATCAGCAAAGGGGTGATTAATGAAAGAAAAATTTGTGATGAGTTTCTTCATCCTGCTCAGCTGGAAATGTAAATATAAGCCTGTGACAAAATACACACTTCTGTCCACTTACTCTTCTACCAGTCATAGCAAAATTGCTGTGAATTCAGAATAGGATTTTGAAAGAAAAAAGATCCACTAGTCTTTTTATCATTTCTGTGGATTTTTACTCCAGAACTGAGGAAAGATAAAAATAAATTCAAGTAACATGTTCATTTAGGAACTAAAAGAAGCACCCTGAGAAATGTTAGGGATGTTTCCTACTTCATGCCACTCCTAACAGTATCATTTTCACTATGTCTCTCTATAAGCAAAACAAGAACTTTCAGCATGAAAGGATTGAATGAAAGCAAAAAAATAAATGGTGAAGTCAAAGTGTTTGACAGCTGTAGATGAAACTCAGTTTCTGAAACGAAACATACAAAGCTAACTCAAAGGAAGTGCACATTCACACAAGCTTCGAAAAGTACAAAACACCTGTAAAATATTTTAACTACATATTCCACCCTTCAAGAGGTAGAAACTCTCTCAGAAAAGTAAAATTCCCATGAAGAGGTATCTACTTTTCAACGTGCTGATAAAAACATAGCTGTGCAACAGGGTATAATGTATCTTAACTCAGTATTCAGCATTTAGGATGTGTTAAATCTAAAAAAACATACAGCTTTATTGGCAAGGATTCTACGATCTAAATTTAGTGGGTAATGGATTCCTAAATCAACTAGACCAATTGTATAAAGCAAGTGATCTCATATTATAAAAGGTTATCTCGTGATAGATGTGTTTAATTCCTTTTAGATATGAAAATTAGCTATGAAAAGGTCATAGAAATGCTTAAACATAATATAATCAGGTAATTAAGTCAGATAATTCAGATCATCATTGATTGATTAAAATTCATGCCAGTGACACCTGATTAAAATAATAAATATTTTTGAAGTTTACATAATTGCCTTTTATGATGAAAAAGTAGCTCAGTGGATGAGGGGAGAGCTGTGGCTATCATCCACTTTGATTTCAGCAAGGCATTTGATCTGGTCTCCCACAGCATGCTTGTTAATGAGCTGGTAAGATATGGACTGGACATATGAAAAACAGCATAGGTGCTTGCTAAGCTTCCGAGCTCAAAAGGTGGTAGTTAATGCCTCCAAATAGGACTAGCAGTCAGGCACAAGTGGAGTTCCTCAGGGGTCAGTACCGTCTCCAGAGCTGTTCAATATCTTTATGAACAATCTGGATGCTGGGACTGAATGCACCCTCACCTAATTTGCAAATGACACCAAACTGGGAAGAGAGGTAAATATGATGGAGAGAAGAGCCACCATACTCTGCTATGCAGAGATGAATAACACTTCATATTTGTAAAGGCAACTTTTGAACCAGGTCAATATGAAAAAAAAAAGATCAGTATTTGTTAATAATTGCTACTGCTATCTGAATAAGATTAAATCTCTGCCTAGTGGCAAGCCCTACTGGCACTCATACATACCATTACTTTTCCAAGGCTTAATACTGGGCAAATAAGTTCAATATCAGGACTTAAAATTTTCCATTTTGACCAAAGACTTTCTCTCCCTTACACCCCTATCAGCAAATCTGGGACAATCGTTTTCTAACCCATTTCCTTTTTCCTTTATTTATGTTATGAACTTTCTGGAGCAAAGAAATTCATTAAGCTTCCATTGTAATCGGGCACTGAACTTTCTGTTGAATTTAGACACCATATTTCTGTAGAAAGTTGCAGTTAACTGAAGCCAGACACAATAAAGGACAATATACTGCAAGCTTTTAATGATCTTTTGTTCTTTCACAAAACACCTCATTCATGGTAACAGTCACTGAATCTTGTAGTTTCTGATAATTTGCCATTAATCCCACACCAACAACTATAAACTAGGAAATATATTTGAACAGATCGTAGAAGTGTAAGGCTGAAAGGGATCTCAAGAGGCCACTTAATACATATTCTAAATGTATTACATTATTCCTCACTGGTTTGTCAAAATTATTCTTAAAGATTTCCAGTGATAGAAGTTCCATTATTAGGCATTTTCTTTTACTAAAGAAAGAAACAAACAAACAAACAAAATCTATTCCTTGTAACCTATATACTCTGAAAGACAAGGTAATTTAATACTGAAAATTCATGAAGACATTTAAAACAAGTTTTTTTGTTTGGAGATATTAAACCTAAATATGTGAAAAGTATTTTTAAATATATAGATTTGTTACAAACAAGGTTTTTTCTCATACAATATAATAATCTAAAAGGTTTTTAGAAGAGCATCCTTTATTCTCCTGAGTCTATCTTTCATCTTCATCAGACAGTTTGAATGTTAATATTATGTATAATTTCAAGCTGGTACACTAGCTTGTATTTTATGTGTGATAGTTGTGATGAATATTGAAGATTCTTGTGTAAGGAACAAATAATTCTTGTAGTCTGAATAGTTCTGGTTGTAATGGATTTGAAGTAAAGGATACATTCCTTAAACTTGTAGAGTTTTGCTGACACCCCCCCCCCAAAAAAAAAAAAACAACAAAAACCTACAACTCCCCCCAACAAACCTGTATTAAATATTAAAGTAAAACCATTTTAATAGTTTGTAAATAATCATGTCTATCCAAAATTGCAGAAACTAAAGGTTGTTCTTCTGAAATCTGAAACTCTGATTTGATTTAGATAAGAAAGAACGTAAGGCACATAGTGTCATTTGAGTTGGTCCACTCCTAAAGTACAAGTTAATTATAAATATATTGCAAGCTCTGGAACATTCACCTATTCTCATGGATTAATATCCCCATTCAGCTTTTATTTTAAATTACACTGTCAGATACCAAGTGATCTTCCAGTATATTAGAGATGAGACCCATTAACTAGAATAGTATGTTGTTGATAGCATCAGGTACAAAAATTACCAAAATCTCTCTCTCTCTCTTTTTTTTTCTCTCTCTTTCAAGTACAGCCTGGTTTCAAGTACAAATTTTAGAGATCTTAACCAGTGAATTACTCCTGTACAAAAGGCGAATAACTTGTCCAAAACTATTATGATTTTATTCCCTGAAGAGAATCAGAGTTTGCCTGAAATTTGCCCCCCAAAATCTTATACTCATTACCAAAAATGTTTTGTTTCTCCTGCAGTAACTGAATAATCAATAGGGTCACAAAGTTCTCAAGAATGTTCTGTTGACATTGGGCAGGACATGCTCAGTGAAACAGAAGGATCAGGAACCATACTGGAGGGAAGTTTAAGGCAATATGAACAAACAATATCTACATGCTGCGGTGAAGATTGTAGCAGGACAGAATTTCCTATTCTGATAGGAAATTTAATAACGATCTTTGAATTTCTACTTCTTGCAACTGTGGATGCAACTACCTGATTTTTTTTTTCTTTAATGAAGTTAAATGAGTTATAATTAGATAATGATACTTTAAAAACAGAGAAGATGGGGTTCATCTCCTTAACTTTAGATATCTACCTAGTCATCTAACCTTTTTATAATCAGTAGATAAAAGGAGGCACTGCTAGGTGCTCATTTTTTCCCATACCTGAGGGTATTCTGCAATGAAGAGATGAATAATCCTTGAGAAGTACCTTTTTCTATGACTGTAAGAGTAGTTTATGTGATTAGCCAAAATTAAGATGTCTACGTTATAGGGATCTGAAGGTAGCTGAGCTGAATCTCATCCATGATCTCCATATAATTCTGTGATAATTGAAAGATAAATTTCAGACAAATTGTGAAATGGAAAATGATGAACCAGAGCATATAAATAACTCAGTTGGTAGACTAGTAAGACATAAGCCTTATATCATCCAGATACATTTGGAATTGCATGAATATAGTAGTACAGCTATTTTGAGTTACCTCCTATCCTGAATTTCTCTCAGGGAAAAAAAAAAAAAATATATATATATATATATAGACTTGTTTTCTTTAGCTTCTTAGAGCAAAGAGAAACTCCAGAATGGCCAACTGTTTCAATTTTTTTCAAATTTTGTAGAAAGCCCAGCCTACAGCACAGAAGTACTCAGGGATCCTACATTATATATATACATAATGGCTTCCAAAAGATCCACATTTAATTAATCCATGCATTTAATTGCTAAAATACTACCTTTTTCTTGTGCAAATCTAAATATTCCATTTCACTATTTAATTTGTTCTAAAATATGTGATAAATCTCAAGCTTAAAATTTATCCTGAACAATCCAACATATCTTTCAGTTAGCTTGTAATAAATAACCAAATGTGGGAGATTCCAATATGGACAAAGCTTATTCTGAAGTATTTTGCCATGAGCTGTACTGAGATCTCTGTCATGTATTTTCTTTACTATTTTCACTATTTTTAACTTCAGACAGTCCTTGATGGAGACACTCTATCTGAATGTTACTTTCCTCTTTGTTTTTGTCATTTAGATCACAGTTTCACTTTGCAGTTTTGTACCAGCCAAACTCATCAGACTGGGATGATAATTCTGGTTTATCAGTTTGAACAGCATTTTTTTTCTTCTTCAGTGAATATAATTAAATTTCAGGATAAGTGACCACTCCACATGGTCCAAATAACATGACTATGCAGATGTATTGAACTCACCACACATATGCTGCAGAGTCATTGCAAATATCTCAGAGGTGTAGGATGTACTCTGCCTACATGAATTAAATGTATTGCATAGATACAAAGGACCAGATTATAATAGGTTTCCTGTGTAAGTAAATATTACCTGCGCCTGGGCAGCAGATCTAATTCTGGAACTGTTGGTAGGTCTCCACTCTTCAAACATCAATGTATTATAAAACAAATTAGACTGGTATATAGGGCACAGGAGATAAGCGCACAAATCCTGCTTACTGTGATTAACAGGGTTTGTATGATTTCCTCTTTGACATCCACTTTAAAATTTTACTTCTGAGAGTCTCTCTTTCTCTCTGTGGTTACACTGATTGACATCAATACCTAAAATGGCTTTAAATACCATTGTTATGCAGATAACCTGCAGATTTATTGCTACTTTATGCTGATAATTTCTTGACAAATCCTATTTCTGCACTTCAAGAGTGTTTGATGGAGATTCAGCAGTGGATATATTCCAGCAGGCTGTCTTTTAACATCTTGGAAACTGAATTATTATCATATCTCCATCTGCTCAAAAAAACTGTATGGTGCCTTCTCTTTAACTTTTCTGTATCTGCCGCAAATCTAAAGAATTACCATACAACCTTAAGTCTTAAAAACATTCTGGTTTAGCACCTGAATGCATTTTTTTAGCACTGAAACAGTAGCAATTGCATTGGATTATTGTTTGACAAGTTCCTAGAAAAACACCCATGGACTTCAGAACTGAAGATTTATGATCAATGCAGTTAATCTCTTTCATCTCTCATACAAAGATTCCATATAGCAAAAGTGACTAGAAAAGGTAAACTTCTTTATTCTTAAGACCAGCTATTTCAAAATGCTTAAATCTCTTACTCTTTAACAGGAAATCTAATCTTGTATCTATATTTCATTTTCTCCATTCTCTCCCTCAAATATTTTGCTGTTGTTATGGACTTGACCTAGTGATATTCATAATTTAATATTTATAGAACGATGCTGATATTTTTTCCTTAACATCCTTAAGACAATCTAAATACTATGAAAAATATACATTACAAAAGACTTTGAAGACAAGTAGATGAAGTTTTTAAAGAAAAAGAATAATTTGTTGTTATAGTCAGCATCTCTTTTGCTTCATGAGAGGCATTTTAATTGACATTTGAAGGCAATTCAGAAATCATGTTTGTACCAAGGGGCAAAATAACTGATAGGGAGAGATATATTTACCTTTAAATTAAAGAGGAGCCTTCTGTGTTTTCTAAAATGGTCAGCTAGCTTAGTCTGAATCCAGAGATACTTTCACAAGGGACGATTCAGTGAGACATAGCATATTAGTCAAATACTCAGCTCTGTTTTAGGAACTGATTTGAGCTAATTCAGATCTCATTTGTTTAGCTGAGATGATTATCTGAACTCTCATCAGAACGCAAAAACTTAACTGAGGTCTGTGTTGCAGATTTTAAAAAGTGACCAGTGCCACAATAAAATGTATAAATAAATAAATAAATAAATTGATGTTATTTTCAATATATGTTTCAAAATGTTAAAAGAGATACAAAACACAGTTTCTAGCTGTCTGCAGGCTGTGGAATCAGCGAAAAATTTAAAAAGAGTAATACGGGTTTTGACAAAATGATGTCTTGTGTCATATAGGCAGGACTGGCATTCTTAGACCTCATCTACACAAGGATTGTTGGTAGAATAAGTAAATACTGTGCTATCTTTACCATTATTTTCCGCAGATGTACATTTATAGAAGCATTTTAAAGACAGCTTCATGGAACAGAACATCTTCCTTGATTGTCTGGAAGAACATAGATGGCTAGTAACACTGGGCCTTGCAAAGTGTAGATACTTTAGATTGTTTTTATCAGATATGTAGTTCCAAACTGAGGCATAGACAGTTCAAAGGCATTTTGAATAACTGGACAATTCTCAAAAGATTCTCAAAATTAGTCAAGAAATCCTATCAAAATTACAAAATGCTGAAAGTGATAGGGCTGCTGCTCTGAATCACATATCTGTAATTTTTTGTGGGTTTGTTACTTTGCAGAAGGGCTGAAGTTGTATAAAGGAACTCTAAAACTCCCATTATTACGTGAAGTAAGGAGTGTGAGTGAGGAGCGTTCTACTTCAAACATTAAAGATTTCTGGTAGAATAGGGGGAAAGAATTCTTCTGCTTCATGTTATCTCTGGTAGGATTGATTTAGAGCCTTTGGGTATATTAAGTTGGAATATTAAGTTTTAAACTATGGTATTCTCTGTTACAGTTAAAATGTAACGGCTGACATATGTTGGCTGGAAAAGATACGCAGGCTGTAAGACTTAATCCTCTCCATTAACATTAAAGGGAATAGGTTTGGAGCTGAAAATGCAATTTAGTTAACAGAAAGAAGTGCTAAAACATCTCAGATTGTCATTTCAGAAAAATGGCTCTGAATTGGGAAATGAGCAGGAAAAAAATTAAATTGGACATAAAAACATGAGTGTCACTAAATGGAAGAATTTATTGGGAGTGTATAATTAGTTCTATAGTTTATTTGGACTAAGCAGACATTACACAGATTTTGATTAAAATGTGATACTAATAACATGTCCAATAATAGTGACTTGCATATAATCAAGATATGTAAAAGTAAAAAAAAACCTGGCAAAGTGTATCTTCAGTGAATGCCAAAGGTTCTTTTTTTTTTTTTTTTAATTCACAGAAAAGCTAAGCCAGCCTGAGCAGCAAAAAGCAGCACATTTTACTGATTTCATTTTACAGCGCAACTTCAGTCCCCTGAAGATTTTTTTTTTTTTTTTTAATTAATTAGGTATTTTAATATGTCCAGAGATGAATTGCAATGCAAGGTCTTCAGAATCTTGAAAGGTGAAAGAATAGCTTTCTCAAAAATAAATGAATCCATGAATGCTGTTTTTTAAATAGCAACATGATCTCTAAAAGAAATGAGCACATTGGAAAAGCAGTTTAAAGTATTGTAGAGCAGAAGACCACTGAAAATGTCATGCAAATTATTCAAGTCTTTTGTGTGGTTTCAGATGTCTATTTGTATTTTTTTAATATATGTATTTTATATAAAATGTAAAAAAAAATATTAAACATACACATAAGGATTACAGTACACATTAAATTAAATACAATAATATAGTAATTATATTTAGTGAAATATATTAATTGAATAAGAATATAAGTGTAAATATATATATATAGCCAATATATACATGCAAAAACACATACATATGCACATATATAAAATCCACACAGAAAATGCAAATTCTTTGCACTGAATATTAATCTTTATAGATTTGTTTCAAAAATCTGCAGGCGAGAAAAAGACTTTGGTGTGGGAATTTTTTTTTTTATCATCATATAAACAGATTTTTTTTCCTAATGTCAATCAATTATTTGACAATTATAAAAGGTAGCATACACTAGCTCCATCTAGAAGAATTAAATTGGATATTTTCTTTTAGTACAGTGGTAGCATGATTGATTTCTCATCTGCTCTCCCAGTAAAGAAAATTCAAGAACAGTGCTGAAATTATAAAACTTTATTTGCTTAAGCATCATAAAAAGAAAAAAAAATCTTATTCTGCTCTGTTATGAGAAATATATACAAAAGTGAAGTGTTGAAAAGGAATGAATATCCATCAGCTGACCTTCCTCTCCCCTTAATAAGTGTCTCTCAGTTACATACTGTATCTCTACTTCATATTCCCAGCTTATACACCCAAAGACCACTTGAGCTTTCTAAGCTATAGCTTTGCAAAAAGAACTGTGTTTAAATGCTTAACTACTGTATCCTGTAACTCTTTTTCAGAGCTATTGCCCTCTAGGATCAATAGGTTGACCTGGTAGGCATGCACACCAAATACACACTGCCAGGGGTTGGACCCTTCATTGAGTTCAGTAAGAGATGCTTTTGTTTTAAAAAGGAACCAAAAGGAGTGGCTGAACTGTTATACTAGAGATAGTATATAGCACAGATTTTATAGTTTAGACAGAATCATCAAAGGATGTGAAAAGACAGTCCTAGAGATAAGAAGTTATTCCTCCAAGGTCGTGTATCAGATGAGTACCCATGTGCGGCATCCCACACGAGAACATCCTGCATTGAGCTGTTTTGTAAATCTTCATCATTCCTCTGCTGCTGTGTAAATGAAGATACAATATCTATGTTTATTTCAGACTTTGTCTTGCATACAAGTTTTCACAAAAATCAATAAGAATTTGGACTGAGTAAATACTAATAAAGATTTCTGTTTGACTTGAGCTATTTTCTACTGATAACAAAAGTAGTTTAACTTTTTAATGTGTTTTATCAATAACAGTAAACTTTAAAACCTTAAAAAGCCTGATAGAAAAGTGACCCATTCTTGTTTACAGCTTGTTTCTAATGATTTTCTGAAGATTTTTTTTTAGTGTTCATTTTAAAAGATCTATAAAAGTTTACTGGCATGTTTATGGCCACCTATCTCTACAAAACCTATACAAACATTGTCCTTTTTCACTTTAAAATGTTTAGAAAGCATCACAACTTAAAAAAAAAAAAAAAAGCATTTTCCTCTGAGGATAAAATTGGGCTACTTATCCATGGGCTTAGTTAATAAGGACTTTCTGGGGTAAGTAATCAACCATTGAAATAAGATACCACCTTTCACTGTAGATTAGAATTAGGTCATACGGGGCCAAAGGGTAAGAATTCAATAGCTTTATTTAAAAGAGATTATTCCAATGTACTAAAAAAAATGTTTTTGATAATCTGCTCATATTTGTCTCAACTCTATTTCATCTCATAAATTTATTACCCTCCTGATATGCCTTAAAGGACTCTTCAATTAATGACCACTTGTTGTTTAGCATAGTTCAGGAGGCATCACTGAACACAATAAAATAGATACAGATAAAATGGACAGAAGCATGTTGAACCTCATCAAAAACAAAACAAACAAAACAAAACAAGAACCCCAAACCACTGTAAAATTTCTGTATTAGTCATTGAATTGTGTAAAGTCTCCTACTAGGCCAAATAAATCAATAGAAAAAGTACACTGCAGAGAAAAATTCTATCTTGACAGGAGTGCAGGAGATGCCCTAAAACGCCTTTTCCACTTTTCCACCCCTAATTTTTATGACTTGGCAATTCTATTTTTTAAAGAGCTTCAGTCTTTATCACTTGCCAGAAGTGTAGAGTATAGACTTAATATTTTGGTTCTAAATCATTTGTCAGATAAGATTTTCTCTTCATGGTAGATATGGAGAGAACTCACTTACTGAACAAAACAAGACACTGTAATTGAAAACTGCTTTCAAATAAAGAAGATAAAATATAGTTGAGTGTGTAAGTAAGAGAATCATTAACTTATTTCAGAAGATGGAGAAGCATTTGAGTTTACTTAGGGCTGAGTTATTTGGGATCATGATCAACAGGCACTATGTCTTGTAGTAATACTATACCCACTGGAGGATTTTTGAAGCAAAATAAGGTCCTTGTCATGTTTGTATAATAACTATTGATATTTCTATAGAATCTGAAAGATCTTTGTCAGCTTTTGATCAACTGATTCCTTCATGTGAAAGAATTAAGATTTGCAAATTTCACAGATAAAATTCTAAATTACTAAATTCACCTATGATTTGAAACAATAAAACTGGGAAATTCTGTACCCCAAATTTGGCCTTAGTATTTGGAATAAACATTGTGTCAGAGCAAATGAGAAGGGAATGTTTTTCACTCTCTAAAGGCTGTTGAGCACCGTAATTCTGATCTCTGGAAGCTACTGTAGCTTGACAATTGCTAATGACTACGTCTTCCTCTTTAAAAGTTAAGCAACAGCTGAATGCAAATTAGAATAAATACTTATTATAAACCAGAAGGAATATTTATTGCTTAACCAGAACAAAATGGTTGAAATTTTCAGTTCTAGGACTGCACTTAGTTCTTTTGCAAATCTTCCTGTACCTTCCTCTTTATTCTGTACCTCCAAGATATTCTGTATACATATGGATAGTTAAAAAGTCCATATGTATACCTATGATAATGAAATCTGGTTTTAGTAATCATCTAAAGGAGCAGCAAAAATAATTTCTTAATATAACATTGGTATTAACTGATGGTTAAATTAAAATTACAAACAGCTTGGGGATGATTTTGTGTGTTCCCTTCAGAGCAGAATTTACCTGATGAATACATCTTTAGCACCGATTTCTCTTTCAGACCTCAGTCACAAAGTGAGATATGCTTCACTGATGTCTTTACACACACGCAAGGCCTCTAAGTTGCATTGAAATCTTGACAGGCAGATGTTCTACGCATATGCAATACTTCACTGAGGTCTGTCAGCCTCCATTTAAGTACAGTGCTTCTTGAAGATCAGGACTTAGATGTTTCAAATACTTAAAAAATATATTAATATTTCTACATACAGCTCAGTGAAATTACTTTTCATATTTCTTGATGTCTTTTAAAATTAACCATCCTATCTGGAAATTACTCTGTTGGTCCTTAGGGTTAATGTTTCAAAGTTGTTGTTAGTTCAGGTCTTTGTGCTTGTACTGCATTCTCAGGATTTGTTGTTGCTGAGCTATCAGTCACTTTATATGATACTAAACACTAGACATGGTGAGAAAACATCTGATAAAACTGCTGTTCAGTTCTGACAGATATTAAAATTTAATACAATCTCTGTATGAAGTTTGCTTAATCAAATGTCAGAGAGATCTTAAATCTGTCAGTAAGGACCTTAATTCACCCAGGGGGCAAAATCAACATTGAAGGCAAAAATCCCAGACAAGAAAAGAGTCTTTAAGAGTTGTATTTGTAGTGCCATCTGCTTTGAGTTAATTGTTCTCAACAGGCTACTCAGCTGCCATTTAATCTCTGTATTACTTATTAAAGAAGTAGTGAATACATGGAAATATGTCATAAGCATTAGTAAAGTTCTGATATACTGATAACACAGCCTGATTGGTATACTTATACTCCACCAATATAAATCTTATTTTCTTCTCTCCAAGTGAAATACCAATCTTTGTGTATTTACAGCTACTAATTAATAAATGTGACATGTGTGTAATTTTGATAGGCAGACATATTTAAAAGAACATACGATAACACTTTTGGTAACCCACAAATGAATGTATTGTTCTTTGAAAACAGCTTTTCTCATAGACTGAAGTTCTGGTCAAAATTTCTTACACTGTAGGATTATGTCCTATATAAGAGAGACACTTAAAAGGTTGGGAAATGATGGTTTGCTCTTGTGTCTAGCAAGCTGCTCTTTTATTCTGTTGTGAAATTAATAACTATGGGAATCTTACCATTTGTATGAGGAGGATAATGCAAAGTGCAATGCATCTGTTCTCAGACCTGCAGTCTGAGTACAGCAGCCACAGCAACGGGGAGAGCAGGGCATAGCGGATGGAAGGCCTCCCAGGACACCGCAGTGAAAACAATGCAGTTTTGGAGCCTTCACTTCCATCTATTATAGGTTCTTGTCCCTTCTTTAGAAAACCGTTTATCTATATGATCTTAGGAAAGGAGAACATACAGAAATATTTCTATTTGTTAAAAGTACAGAAAAAAAATAGTTTTGGAATCCAGAAAGAATAATCTGATAATAGAGCCACATTTGCATTACTTCTTTAACTTTAAAAGAACTTTGATCATCAGCCTCACATCTCTGATAAAGTGCTGAGCCTATGGTACTAATTGGTACTAATAAAGCTATTTGTCAAACACTTGTTGCCCAGCGCACAAGAAATTATAATGTCACTTCTTAGAGTTAACTGCCTGTACTCCTTTTTAGACCCCGTAGTAAATTCTTATTTCTTTTCCCAGTTCTCTCAGTGAGACACTGAGGGTTATGCATAGAACAAATGCCTGAAATGGCAATATGAAGAATGTTGATGGAAACTTCATGAGTCTATGGAGAGCACAGATGTATTCTGTATAAAATAACTCCATGACCAGGATATAAGGTAATATTTAATTGATTATCTATTGAAATTGAGTTAATAAACAAGCAGTCTTCCAACTGGCTAAAACAGCGATACATTTTAGGGCAGAGCTGACTCCTTCACAAAAAGTAATTTTCCCACCAGGGTAACTTTATTTACAGATAAAATGGTAGGCTGTACATGTCTGATCAACCCATAGAGTCAATATATCTGACCAGTGCAGTAGCAATTACTACATTTTTAAGCCTTCAGACACTAAGTCTGATTTCTTAAGAGAAAAAAAATGTTGCATTCAGCAACAAAAAAACCCTGAAGTTCCAGCGTAATTAGCCAGGTTAAAAAACAAACAAACAAACAAACAAGTAAAAGTTTAATTCAAAAGTGGTAATAAAAATTAGATTATGGATTACTCTATTGATCTCAATACTGTGGAGTAAATGTATATTTAAGTTCAAACATATGGTTGATTCTACTGACTTCGGTGAGATTACTCTTCTCCTTAAAGTTAACCTGTTGTTCTCTCTGTTTAATCTGTTTTTCCTTGATCAAGCTTATAAGTCAATAAATATCCAGTATGAATGTTATCTGTATTGTCGCTGGACAGTCAGTTTGCATTCATCCATCCATTTACCCTCCTTGGGGCTTTCTGTGACTTCCAATGAAGCTCTCCATATATATATATTATTCCTAAAGTATCATGCATTATGAAGGGACCATATTAATGTGTACCAGTGTGCCACCTCTTCTATTTGTGTTTTTTTTCTTTTCTCTCCCCCCCCCTCCCTTCCACAATCCCTTCATTCTAAAACAAGGCTTAAATGAGATGTGTTTCAGAACACATGCTTAAGGCAAGTAGAGGAGGCCCCTGAGGTGTAACTGCAACTTCGAAGTCTCTGCACAGACTTCTCTGTCATTTTCTGACCTGTGCTACATCTTTACAGGTAGATTTGGTGTCCTGCCACTGCCTACGGGACTATGGTGGAAGTGTAGAGACATCTCAATGCTGAGTCTACACTTTTATTTCCTACTATTTAGCTTATGAGAAGAGTGTCTGAAGGACTGAGACCTGTTCTAACAGTGTACCATTCATCAAATTCCAGAAGAATTCAAATATGGAATTACTTAGCTGCTTACTGTGGAGTACAGCCATTTCTTAAACCAGGGTAAGTATCAGAGAAATTAAATGCTCAATGCATAATGTCAGTTTTTAAAGAGGTCACAAGTCTGATCTCTGTACTTGTTACACTCAAAAACTTGTTATGAACAAAAAGGAAATCACTATACGTATATATATTTAGCTAAGAATTTTGCGGTAGTTCGGTTAATATTTTAACAGTCTACAAGTACAAATTCCTGAATTAATACAGATAAAAGCCTCATTAATAAGAGAGTTAATACTGTTACACAGCTCCAGGTGCCTGCCCGGCTGCACGGCGCGGCGCTCGCCCCTCCGGGCCCCCGAGCCACGAGGCGGCGGCCGCGGCGCTCGGCGGGCGGCTGCGGAGGGCTCGGGAGGTGCCAGCGGCATCCCGAGGCCTTCGGCAGGACAGGCGCGATGTCTGCTCCGGGATCAGCTCGGGTTTGTTTTATACTTCTCCTTCGCGCGGGTGCTGCGGCGGGGCGCTGCGCGGCGAGGGCTGAGCGCGGCCCGGG
>NW_020451291.1:27599-200690 GCF_003343035.1 Apteryx rowi
GCAGCCCGGCTCCGGCCGCGGGGAGGGAGCCCGCGCCAGCCCCCAGCCGCCGCGCTCAGCGCCCGCGCAGCCTCCCGCCTCTCGCCGCCAACGGCGACGATCATACGCAATGGGCTGCACACTAAGCAACTGATAGAAACAGTAGTAAATTGTGATTAATAGACACATAGATCAATTTCTTCCATAAGAGAAGAGGCAACATGACTTTCTGGAGAGAAATCACACCTCTCAAATTTTCCAGTGTCCTTTGAAAGAGTTATACGTGCAGATCTGGTTTGATATAATGCACTTGGATTTAGAAAAGCTTTAGAAAAGTTCTGTTGTTGGGAACTAAGCTGTAACTGGATATGAGAAAATCTTTCCATGGATTACTGACTGGTTTAAGATAGCAAAGAGAGGATGGTGAGAAGGGTCAGTTTTCACAGTAAAGCTAGGCTATCGATGAAGATCCCAAATACAACACCAGCACAGTATAGTCAAAAATGTTCTGGAAAAGGATTTAAATAGTGAGGCAATAATGTTTTCTGATGGTGCAGAATTATTCAAAGTGGAATAAAAAAAGACCAGTGCCATAAGCTGACTGAAAAACTACAGCAGGGTCTTATGATAGTAAGTAATCAGGTGATAAAATGTCAAATAAAATATGATATTGTTTAATGCAAAGTAAGATTTTCAAATGTAAAAAAAAAAAAATACACCATAACAAACTTTAGATATTTCTTTTTCTGGAAGAATTCTACTTAGAAATTTCTTTAAAATCAGTACTCTATTGTTCACAAGCAGTCAAAAGACAGTGTTTGTTATTCTTGAGAAAGATGTTCAGAACAAAAAAGAAAGGTCACTGTGACACTGCACAAATTGATGATATACTCATATCTTGCATATGGTGAGGGCCACCCAGAGAAATTATTAGAAGATGATCTTAAAACTCAAAGGAAGGCTTTTTCAGGCAATGCATAAATGAAAAATATTTTGAAGATAGGTATAGAAGCTAAAAAATGTAAATAGGTTTAAAAAGTCAGGGAGAATAGCAACTAGTAAGTGCAGTAGCCTGGATATACCTCTGTCCTCGGAAGTCCCTGAGCTGTGGATATCCTAAAGCTGGAGAATATTAAAGAAGTCAGCTCACTTTATACTTGCCCAGTTTCTGTTAGTCTTTTTCTAAGCATCTGCTACTGGCTGCCATCAGAAAGCAAATATCGATCTAGAGGCACCTTTTGATCTGATCTGACCTTTTGGACAGATACAAGTTCTTATCATTTCTAAAGATTTTACAGTGTATTAAATATGAAAACAACAGTTAGAACAAATAATGTTCTACTCATTCCTTTTCTGTAGCTGACAAAACTAAACTATTGTACATTATGGTAACCCCCCACTATATAATCTTTGTTATATTTCTCTTTAGCCTAGATGTTTTTATAAATAGAAACCTATAATTCAGAATGTCACCAATGTCTAAGTAATATCTGAGAGTGTGATCTGCAATTTTCATGCGGTAGATTTTGAATGAGAATGCATTTAAGTGTATGGAAGGCTAACGCTTATGGAAAACTTAGGATGATAACTCAGAAACTATAATATGATCTAAAGTAAAAAGAAGAGCTATCCCTGTTAAAGAATATCCAACTATGCTATCACTTGTAACTTTTTAGTCTGAGGGAAAGAGAACTGCTTTAAATAACATAAATGATGTTCTGATCAATATTATAATGAAATTTAATATTTGATGTTAGATTATTAGCATATAATGAATTTGTCCTTTTATTATTGATGCTTAATCAGTGTTTTAATCAGATTCATCAACGATATCATATCTAGAATTCAGTACGGCAGGGAAATGAATTGCTGGATTGCTAACAAACATACCTTATTACGTTTTCCTTTTATATAATCTTCAGTTACTGACTTTATAGGAAAACTATTTTATAACTACAGTAAGAACTTAATACTTTGATCATTAAAGTGAAAACATGTTAGTGCATATTTTTACATTTAACAAAAGGAAATAAGGAAGCAATTTTTTAAGGTAGGGACATCCTAATTCTGAGATGTTCTGACTTGTCACAGTGACTGCCATGAATTTTATGATTATATCTTTTACCAGAAATAACTTTTTACTTCATGGGTATATATTTTAGTGAGTGGAATGTGAAATTATGAAAAGATATTCCCATAGAAAAGAGAAAACCTGACTACCTTAGTTAATGTAGTTTAAGAGTAACTACAATAATGCCTGAATTGTGAGAAAAGTATTTTTCTGTAATGATTAACGGTTGATCATCCTGATTTAGAATCTAAAATATAATCTAAAATATCTAAGCTAATGATATATAAAACAATTTAAGAAATTATGACCTAAAATACACTTTCACTCCTATAAGGTATATCTGAGCAATCTTCGCTCTCTGAAATAATGGTGTAGAGTATACCAGTTTCTGATCACAGCTTTGAATCTTAAGGAATCTTACATAAAAAAATTAAACTGAGTGACACCTTTGACTACAGTCTCACAATATATGGAATCAGAGTTGAAAAAGTTCTTCATAGGAATTAAAGTGTGTTTTTTCATATGAATTAAAGGTTGTCACCCCAGGCAATCAAATTTTTGTAATTTTCATTTTATTGGATATTTCAAAATTTGATTTTGTCCAGTTCAGATCAGACTCAGACATATTTATCTTTTACAGTTCTTATGAAAAGTAACTAATGCAAATACAATAGAAAAATCAAAAAGAACAAGTACTACCTAGTACTATTCAAGCCACTCCATCTCATGAATCAATGTAAAAACCATAAATTATGACAGTATCAAAATGCTACCGTTCCTGAAACGAAATTATTTAAATCATCTGCTTTAAAATTAACTTAATAAAAAAAAAAAAAGGAGCATATGTTTTCATTCATATTTAACTCAAATCTTTGCCTCCAAACCTCTCCCAGAAGTCCCTCTTTAAAAAAGAAGATAATGGGTATTGAATAGCTAAAATGACATTATTTGTTTCCTGTGAAATGAAAACTCAGTGAAATGTAGCGTTTTAGGATGTCTTGGTTAAAGATATGGTTGCTCATTTTAAGGATGCACAGTATATGCTGAGTGTGAATTAGAAACTCAGCATATATTTCATTAAGGAATGAAAAAAAATGAAAGATATACAGTTAGGTGCAACAAGCACTGATCTTTGCTGCCATTGAATTGAATGAGAATTTTACCATTGAATTTAATTGTCCTAAAGTTATACTTATGCTGAGGGATTTTGGTAGGTAGGGAACAGAACTTGCTTTATTATTTTCTTTTCCTTGAAACTATTGATCACAGAATATTTTTTTGTCCTTATTTTAAAACAAAACCACAGTAGCTGACAATATGTATTTCTTGGCACACTTACCACTATGTTTACAAAGAGGGATGTGAAAGCAGAGAACATGGAAATAAGTACAGAGGGAAGGGAAGGGAATAACAGGCAATATTCAGAGTTTAAGGAATATTTTGTAATACCAAAATCACAAGTCATTTCAAACTTTCTGCCTTTTGGTGAGAGATACCAAGCAAAGATTGAGATAAACAGTCATGTAGATATACTCAGATATATTATGACAAACATGTCACCAATAGTTCAAATATAGAAATGGACAAATTATTTAACTGCACAGTCTGTTAGTATCCACTTTGCATTATATGATTCATACTGACTCTTTGCAAGTTAAGCACTTATAAATTGATTTTGTGCCATGTGACTTGTTAATCTCTTAATTCATTCTAGAGGCTAATTGTTTTACCAAGCACACTATTTATGTTTCCTGTTGTCAGTGCTTGAACATCTGTATCAGGGACATTGGTATAAGGTACTAATCTGATGCCAAAGAATACAATAAATAATCAGTCCTTAAGCATCCACAAGTTTTCTGTTAAGCTAATGTCTTCTGATATCCTCTAGAGAAAGATAAAAGTAAGAGAATGTGATTTTGTCATCAAAAGTGGTTCCTTACTAGAGATCGAGAAATGCTCAGGCTCATGACTTTTTCTGCTCTCTAGTTTGCTATCTGCATGATTTATGATGAACTTATCACTACTCTAACATTTTGGTCAGTGCTTTCAAACTTCAGTCTCTCTGGTTTACACAGTTCACGTTGACTCATTATTGGATGTAATCGTCACCTCAAAGCAGACTGAAATTATTACCTCTTGTTTGCTACTCTGCTTTCATCTACAAAGTTCGCATAATTTTTAAGTGTTGAGGGAGGTCTTATCCTAGTACTATTAAGCACTTATATCTCACTTTTTTGGTCCATCTTATTCCTCTGAACTCTGAGAGGTGTGGTTATTAAATGTTAAATTTGGGAGCTTAGTATCTGGAAACTGGCTTTTTCTTCTGAATGCAAGTCAAGTGCACTGTTTTTTAAAGCAATCCCCCCCCCCCCCGCGGGAGCATCCATTGCTTGCCTTTCTTAAAGTGCAGATTTGACCACTTAACCAAGAGAAAGAATTTCTCCGTAACAAGTGGTGTTGGCTACTAAAAGTATAATGGACAATATATATTTGGCTTTGTTTCTGATTTTTTATCCTTCTGGATATTTATGACTACTGATTTTATCATAGATGAGACTCCTCTAGATTACTCTTCATTAGATCATAGCAGTGCCCATCCTTTTAATTTATGAATAGACTGTGGTTTTTATCATTATAAAGCTCCCATTCATAGATACCCCTCCCCCCTAAAAAGCATGGGCATTATTTAAGTTTCTGAAAACAAAATACAGTATGACCGGTTCACCTCTTTTAACCAGGACCAGTATAAATCTCCTAAGCAAATTTTCCTGTCACTTCACATATACCTTTTTGAAAAACTGGTCATACATAATGAAGTCACAACAGATACTGAAAACCAGCAAAGATGCTTTATATCAGAATAGAGAGTATATCCTGCCAGTCATTTTATATGAAAATAAGTCACATATCATACTTTGACTAATGTCAGTTACTGAGGGATGATCTTTTTCATAGCCTATTCATAGGTTATTTTAATCTCCATAGTCAGACATACAATGTAATGGCTTATCCAGGTCAGTTTTCCGAATTTTCAGTGCCTTGGACTTATCTGTTCATAGGACATGAGATAGATGATGCTTTTTCTCTCCAGCCATCTCTTTCTTAGCATGTCCATCAGTACATCCTCCTCCTTGCATTTTTTGGTCCTAGTGTTGCTTTCTTTAAATTAAAGTGTCTCTCACGTGGCCTTAGCACACAGTTCCCCAGATTCTTTCATTAAGAATACAGAGGACTACTTCTTGATTTATACATGTTTGAGAAGTCTCTGCAGCTTCTCCATCTTGTTAGTATGTATTTCCCTTTTGCTTCAGTAAAACCTTTCTCACTAGAGAATGAATGTCTACAAAGTGTCTTTTCAAATCATATCTTTATTTCTCCAAGCTTGTCTTTCTTTGCTTTGCTTCTTTCAATATAGATATGAAAGAAAGAAACTAAAAATATTTCTTACCTAAATCATAATCTCATGTTTTCTTAGATCACAGAATCCAACAACCAGAAGTCCAAAAACTGGGAATTTCTCTTTTCCATTGAGCAGATCTTTTATATGGACAAAATCCCTTTCTGCCTTTTTCAGGCCTCACAAATAAGTATAAGCTATGAAAAATAGTAATTATTTTATTTAAAAATATACTCTAAAATTAGTCAGGTCCCTCATCTTATTTGTTGTCTGACAAGAAAAAAAAAGGCATGACTTTTTAGTTTCCTCAAATTGAGGATTTTAATAAAGACTGTCAACAATTTAGGAAACAAGGAGAAATAGTACTCAGAGCATGTGTGTGTGAAGGATATATGCAGTCAAGTAATAATTGAACTGTAATTATGGTCACCATACTCTCCACTCAGTTATTGATACAAGCCCATATGCTTATACTTCATTTTCAGTACAAATCTGTCTGAAGACAGCAAACTAGTCTGTTTTTATTCTTTGCAGAAATCAGACTTACCAGTTTTAATCGTAGTTGCTAACTTCTAGGTTGTCCTTCACATCTCACTGGTCAGCTAACAGTAATCAACACACATTACTCACATAGGGCTCAATCCTAATTACTCTTCTCAGCCTACAATATAAACAATCAGTGATGCATGATCTGAATGCTGACTCACTTTTTAAGCTTTCTAAGTTTTCTGAGCTGCTCTATAATCTCTCTACAGACTGATCCCCAGGTATATGAAATGTAACCACAGTGAATGCACCAGACTGATTATAACACAAGTTTATGGGGTTCTAGTGCCTTTATTTAGACTAGATAAAAATATGACATCCAAAATGATGTATGAATTATTAACCAAAATCTAGAATCTAGTTTCTCACTTAAATGAGTATTATCTACAGCTGTTTGGGGATGCCAACAAAAGGAAAAGTTACTGTTTTCAGAGCAACATAGCATGGACTGAATTATTTATACCAAATGAGGATATGGGCCTAAAGGTTTTGTTATTGTTTCTTCATCTGTTATTGTTTTCTTCATCTGTAGATTAAAAATAAAACAACAGTAAGAAAATAGGGAAAAAAAAAAAAAACTACCAATAAACAAATGATTGTTTGACACTTGAAAACCCTGTAGTGCAGGGTAGCAGAAAGGAAATTACAGGCAGAGGTGAAAGTAATCTAATTGAAATGAGGGTGCACACAGCTGTATCATTTCTAGTTAATGATGGTACAGAATGATACTGCTACAGGTAGTGCTAATAGGAAGAGGAGGCTAAGCCTTTGGGAAAGCTCTGAAAACTGGTCTGTACTTACACTCTGCACTGTATATAAGAAAATGTAATTGTTGATTTCAGAAAGGTTCTCTGGGTAATTTTCAATGCAAATGCTCTTGCTGGGGGGGGGGAAGGGGGTTGTTTGAAAACTGTTTCTTTCTCTGTTGCTAAATAAATGATCTTTTGTGAACTATCTGAAAAGATGCTAAAACTGATAAAACTCTATCTTCCATGGAGAAATTGTGGACTCCTCATTTTCTGAAGCTATTTCACTCTTTTCCAGTTTGTATTTTCTCCCACTTGGGATATGAAATTAAAGTGGGAAAAATTGTGATGGTGTTTCTTATATTATATTTTAAGGAATGCATTAGAGGATTTTGAGCTAATTCTAAAAGAAACTCTTGTGAGAGCGCATGTACTGTTGTCCGTATCAGAGGAATGTGGAACAATTTTGGGACAGGAAAAGGCCACAGAATGTCCTTGGGAATAGGAAAAGGTCTTGGATAGAATTAAAATAAGAAAGTTTTAGAATGCTTACCTTTAAAATGAAAGGAAATGTAGCAGAATGTGGTATCTCTATTGATGTAGCTCATGTCCATTAAAAAAGCAGCATATAGCTTGCGTAAGGAGGTACAGTAGAAATTATGATCTGTTTTGAGTCACTCCTGAGGGAATAAAGGAAAAAATGAAGAATTAGGGTAAGATACTTATTCAAATCCAGTTGTGTCCCCAAAGGAGTAGAGTAGGGCACAGTAATGCGTCCTCTTTCTGAGCTTCAGTGTCAGTTGTTAAGCTGAGGAACCGGAGTGAACTTTTAAAGCCATAATTCTCATCCTATCCCCAGTATAAGATGAGGCTGTTTTCCCCTTTGCACTGGAAATGCTGTGGGCACTCTCCACTAACAGCATAAAAGCAATGACTTTCAGTAACTGTGGCTTTTTAAGCAAATGTGCAAGGAAAGAATAAATACATGGGGGGGGGGAAGGAAGCTGAATGTTAGTAACTTCAGTTTTAGTATTGTCACGATTCCCCCATCTAACATGAGTGGCATGTAAACCATTTCCAAGAATGTTTCCAGCATACAGCTGAGGTCTACTTCTATTGCTGCTGTTGTTGATTCCCAAAAAGGAAAGTTTAGGGAAGAAAGCACCGAAGCTTCCGTTTTCCTGCCTTATAATATAAAGGTTGTTAATGGAAATTATAATATGAAGAAATTCAGAAAGACATTTAAAGAGGGGGAGAAAAAAAAAGCAAAAAAACCCTTCACTGGGTTGTTAGTCCATATAATTAAGTCCCTGAATAAATTAATGAGACTTATATTACATGATGTTTCAATTGTGGATTAGATGGATCTCAAATCTATTACAGTTATTGTTTAAAAACATAGAAAGGTTATGCATACTTTGTTAGTATCTAGCTACCAGAGACTAAAACAAGAGCAGTGTGAGAGGCAGACTATTTCACATCTTCCTACTGTAGAGTTCTCACATCTCTACCTCACACTGGCCACTGGAATATTTTCTGCAGTTTTCAAGGATTTTTTTTTCCCCCCCCAGATGAAAATTTCATCAAGAAAGTGCTCATTTTCTTACTGTCTGTATTAATTAAAGTAATAACTCTGTAAACCTAAATAATATTTGAAAAACTTGGTATCCATCTTTAAGTAGAGACATAAAAATAGTTGCCATGTCTGGTTTTGTGAAAGGGGAGTATTTCTGCATAAGCATTCTGTGCTGAATGCACCTTGTGTTATTATAAAAGCTCCTCAGTCATGGTTTTGATCAGTACTTACCAGGAGGTAGTTTGGAAATCCTGGGTGTTGCAAACAGAAGCGGTTTTGTATGATCTTCTATTTTATTAGTACTAATTGATGAAAACACAAAGTCTGATTTTTGTCACGGCCACTGAAGAAAGGAAAAAAAGGAAGAGAAGGAAGACAATTATGAATGAGAATTTCAAAGTTATATTTTACAATTACCTCAAATACTTTAGTTTATGGGTAGGAATATGTTGGACTAAAGATAAAATCTCCAGAGATAGAAAGTGAGAGATATAGGAAAGGATTCAAACTGACATAATTTGCTCTTCTGTGAAGATGAGAAGTCAATAGAAGGCATGATGTTACTCTTTTTAGTTGTTATGCTAACAGAATGATACCTTACTTCTATAATCATCTGTCAATGATAAATTAATACTGACATGCAGCTGAAGTATTCAGTGACCATGGGTATAATCTTAGGAGAAAAGAGAGAAAAATTTCTCTGAAAATGTAGACTTCTAGAGTAGCACAACTAAGGATTTCTGAGGAAAGAAACTGCCTACCGTTATTTATTTCTAGTGTGTTCAAAAGAAAGTGTGTTGAACTCTGCCCCTTCTCTTGTAAATAAAGAAGACTAAAGAGAATACACTACACTTATATAAGTAATTTCTCCTCTTCATGGAAACAGCTTTGCAAACCAAAGTAGTAAAATAAAGTGTTCCCAGAAAGCCTATTGAGGTCAATAAAGAATTTAATATGTACGGGAACAGATGCAACGAAAACAGGGCTTAGTGTGTTATTTACTGGAGTGTTTCAAAACTTTGAATTTTCCTGTAAGACTGAGCACTTCATTCTGCCTTACAAGTGTGAAGTGTGAAAGGACATGGCCTTTTCACACTCCTCTTTTGTTGGTGTACATGTGGAACTATAGGCTCTTAGATTGTCTGTGGGGCTAACGTTCTTATTAACAGTGACAAAATAAGGCAGGCAGAGAAGGTGAGGACTTCGGGACAAAGCTGGAAGGATCTAGTCTTCTGGAGAGAACAGAGTAGATGAGGATGTAGGAATAGAGGAAAAGGTTTGAAGAGACACTCCAGTAAATGCTTGAAAGCCATGATCCTTTGAATCTGAATATATCCAAGTGGATTCTTAAATAATAAGTGACCACAACCAAAACTGTGCATTGAAATCAGAAAATTGTTTTCTGGAACGGCACAGAAAGCCACATTAAAAATTTCTTATTCAATGTGGTCTTATAAAACACTTGCAGACAAAGTTTGTAAGAATCATGAAAATGGAGAAAGAAACTTTGTTCCTCATGGGCAAGTAGTCAGTATGCTGATGCTAGCTGGAAAACTCTTAGGCTTTTTCAGTGAATAATAATTTTATATGGTCTTAGCCACTTCTTTCCAGCTATTTGAAGTGTCTAAGACTTTTTTTTAACTTGAGGATGACCTGGAATCACCATCTATCTGTTCCAGCTTATGACTGATGAATCAATGCTGAGCTCCAGTTTTCTGAATTGACTAGGGATGCTTGTTGCAGAGCTGTAAAGCCCCCTTCTAACAATTACTAAATGTCATGGGAAACTGGCCAAATAATTGTCTGGTAAAGCTTTTCTCCCATGAAAAACATCACTCACAATTTTGTTGTTAGGTACCAGGTGGATATTAAAACTGTCTCACAGTTACACTCTGGAGTCCAAGGCTAACACATGATACAGAGCTATATGTCTGTAGAGTTTGGTTTAACATATGATCATCTGGAAAAGTAATGACGTTCATTTTATGAAACCATACCTTATTTTAGTGTCAAAAATTCACTTTCAGGGTTCTCTAAATAGCTTAGAAATATGGCATGAGCTTTTTCCAAGTTGCTATTTAATCTTCTACAAGAAATTCACAAGCCTGGCTACTGACTGTTGGAGGACAGCTCTTCTTTCTTATCTTGTACTTGTCAACATGCTTGTGAACATTTTCCAGTTGTTTCTAAAGCCTGTCAAATGTATAATTAGATTTGGATCTCACTGCTTTAGGTGATATTTTGTCAAGTTATTTAAAACTGCTAAGGGTCATCTTCCTTCCTAATCTTGAAAGAATGGGTGAAATGTCCAAAGATTTTTATATGCTACAGGTAATATATTTTCATTATGATAATTATAATATAGGAAGTCAGTGAAGAACATGCTCAAGTACAGTGTAAAGAACACTATACACGTAGAGATATAGCTGCTGACTGTATTATTCATTAAATGCCTATGCTACACAGTTTCTCTTTCCATTAATGTACAGTAGTAGTTCACTTCAGGTTTTTCAAAGATGTCTGACTGCTGCCATTAGATAGGGGACATGGACACTGACAGATTTATACAGTATGTGCAATTGCACACAGCCATTCCAATGGGTTAGGTAACATTTTGATGGCCTTCAGCTCCTTCTAAATAGGATCGCTTCACTGCTACGGTGTCATCAGAAATGCATTTCCGTGATCTGGGAATAATGCCTGAACAGAAACTGTATGACCACTCTAAAAACTGCAACCTCAGGATATACTCAAGATCGGTGATCCTATGAAATAATTCAAATCAAAAGCAGTGAAGGTTCTGCCTCCTTATATTGCTTTCTACCTCCAAGATATATAGGCTGGCTCAGCTGGGGAGGAGATGTTAAGAGGAATTTGATTGCTTTCTTACAGCTGTAAAAGACATGTGGAATTTGTGGCATGAACCAACTCCTTTCTGTTTGTAACTTCCATTCTTCAATACTATTCCAGTGGAGGATCTAATTTAAGATATTTCACTTCCCATCCTTTGCAAGATGTTATGACACCCTCAAGTGTGGCCTTGCTCTAAACCAGACCAGGGAGACGAGTAATCTTAAGAGCAAAACACACTCGCACTCATTTATTTTAGTAAATCATTTCAGGGAGTGTAGATTATAGTAAGGTTACACAAAAATTGAATTGAACAGGGATGGTAATCTTTTCTGGGCAATGAGTAAGTGTGGGAACAGGAGAGGCAGAACACTTAGAATTTGCTGCTGCTACTGGCAGGTTATTAACATGAAGCCATGGTTTAACAGAGCACTCAGACTTTTTCTCCTAAATTTAATTCTTAATGACTGTTATAATAGTATGCATCAGAATATATTTTTGTAGTGTTCAACACTGAGAGATATTCTTTATTATTCTGAAAATGGAAATTTTGACTAAAAGGAAAGCTACTTTTGTTTTTTCAAGTCTGACTGTTCTGCTTGGTCTCTGGCTGATAATAATGGCCAATCTACTACCTCCTCTAAGTGAAAAGAAGATATAACACTCCTTACATAGCAGTCCTCTACCTTCTGAGTTACTTTTTAAGGTAGAATAAATCAACAAACGCTGGCCCGCCAAAGTCATTGGTACTGTTAGTTTATATTATCTGAACATGTGGCCCAGTTTTACAGTGAACTTTCTCATGTTATTGAGCTCTGTCCTTGCTGAGTTGCCTTATTTGCAGTTCTGCTGCACAGTCTCACTGGAGACTTATTTATATGGGGAGAAAGCTCTAGTGCTAAATCTCTGCTTTGTTTTCTCTGAGTCATTCAGTAGTGCTTTTCCAAGATTATTGACATTTTCTTATGATACAGAAAGGTTGTCTTCTGACCCCTTCCCCCCTCTTCCAATTAACTTTAATGGTAAAATTAATGACTATTTCATATATCCTTTCTAGCTAGACATTTCCACTGCTTGGCCAAAGTGACAAACCAGTTCTGTATACCTTAGGAAAACTAATTTTTTTTTCTGATGAATATATCCTAGGATTCTTTTTTTTACACATCTTAACAATATTGTTCAATGCAGTAAAACTGGGCTTTAAATCAAATGGTTATTTGAACAGAATATAGGGGGAATATTAAGCCACCGCCAGTAAAACATTCTGTGCAAAACAGTTATGTCTGGCATTTAAAGTTGGAAATCAATTAACCTTCTCTGTTATTTTCATGACTGAGAATGGGAATGCTTTTGAGAGTCCAAATACAGTAGTATCGATGACAGATAAGATCTTTTTCTTATATTCTGAATTTTAAGTTAGACCTGTTCTTAGAATACCTTGTTTTCTTTTTTATTCTTTTCATTTGTAAGGTTCAAATATGACTGAAACATTCCTTAGCTAAACACTGGAACTATCAAATAGCTAAGGAAGGGGGGAAAACTAGGTACCAGAATGAATGAGGTGCTTGAGGACAAAAGTAGGGACACATCTTTTACTTTAAGGCTATGATTAAATTACCCTCTTAGGTGTACCCTTTGATTGCATTATATTTAGATTACTTTGAAGACAACACTTAACATATGATAGCAGTAACATAAAGTTTCTATCGCAGAACTGTGTCCACTCTCTGACTTATCCATTGATTGAAACAAACCATATTGTTAATAAATATACAGCGTGCTGTTTATGTAGTAGAGAAGTGTTAATCATTTGGGTGATTTGACTGAAATAAGGTTGTGTTCCTGCTCTATAGTATGATGTTCAGAGCTGTAGCCAAGACTTTAATTTCTAGGCATCCATTTCCTTCACTCTCCTTTCTCTGTAACATAATCTGCTTTTCTTAGCCTGCTCCAGTTTGAGACCTGTAATTCTATCCATCAGATGGCTGCAGTAGCAGCTAGCAGGGATTGGGCATATTTATTTCCATCTGAGAAGTAACCAGAGGGGATGGAGGAAAAGGGCTGGTGTTTTTCATACTCCAGTTAGACTGACTGAAGCAATAGCATAAGTTCTAATGGTGTTAAATAGTGTACAACAAAAGCTGATTAACATAAACATGTAAAATTAATTAACCTCAGGAATTTTTATAATTGATTTCTACAGTGTACTAATAAAAAATCTGTGAGACACATGACATAAGATGATAGGTCTACACTGTTCTTAGTGGAGTCATTCTTTTCATTTCAGTCATGTTCTCCCTTGGTAAACTTAATAGGCCATTTTTTGTGGCTTACATGTGTTGGTAAGTGTGTGTGTAGGTGTATACAGCTAAATGTAATAACACACAATTATAACTATGTTTACAACCATATTTTTTTGTGTGTACCCTTATTTATCAATGTAGAAGTATTTACTTACAAACATCCTGGATTTATAATTTCACATCTGTGTTACCATGTTGTCATTATTGTACATCAGATTATCCCCATGTGTATGAGAATTAAAATATAGTTTTCATAAAAATAAATCTTGGTCATACACATTTTTTTTTCTGTTTTGAGTTTGCTGAGTTTTGCTTTGAGCCTGTGAGCTCAGGTAACCCTGGGTATTCAAAGAAATATTCAAAACAGTAGTTTCACTGATATCAGATGAAGCCATGTGAAAATGAGTGTTCTATTGGTTCAGACACAAAATTATTCATTGTCAATGAGCTTACTCAAAACTGTTTTGAAAATGTTCATGAAAATGTTCAATGAGCCTGGTCTGAGCTTTGTTTTTTGAAGTCAAAGATACCATTACCAGGATTCATAAAATTTTCGGTTTCAGAACAAAAGACATAACCATTATTGATCTTTATTATGCAACGTCCAACCTCTCTGAGGTTTCTGAGGCTTGCTTTGTATAGTAGCATATAAAGTTTTGTACAGTGAGGAGCAAAAGAATTTATTAACTGGTATAATAAATGGAAATTGTTTAGACCACACTTTCTAGCACGAATTTGGAGGTTTTCAAAACCTGGCTGTATAAAGTCCTAAGCAACTGTGTCTGACCTCAAGCTGACCATGCTTTGAGCAGAAGGTTGGATTAGAAATGTTCTGAGGTCCCTTGCAAACTGAATATGACACTGAATTATTTTATGATTCCTGATTTGGAAAGGTGCAAATATTCATAACTGTAGTAACACAGTAACTTTCAGATTTTCTGGTTCTTATTTTAAATTATTTAAAGAATTAAAGCAGTATTTAAAATTGAAATTTAGGAATAAAATTCATATATTTTAGAATACTTCTATAAAAATATCAAATTTATTATTTTTACAATTTATCCAAGATCACGGTCTCTGTCCAATCACTTAATGTTAGTCATAACTTCTTACAGCAGTTGCCTGTCATATTCAGTTTTGGGGTCAGATTTTTTTTTTTAACTGGAAAAATTATCATTACAGAATCACAGAAGTATTGAGGTTGGAAGGGACCTCTGGAGATCGTCTAATCCAACCCCCCTGCTCAAGCAGGGTCACCTAGAGCACGTTGCACAGGATTGTGTCCAGAAGGCTTTTGAATATCTCCAGAGAAGGAGACTCCACAACCTCTCTGGGCAACCTGTTCCAGGGCTCTGTCACCCTCACAGTGAAGAAGTTTTTCCTCATGTTCCTGTTTTTCAGTTTGTGTCCGTTGCCTCTCATCTTATTGCTGGGCACCATTGAGAGGAGTCTGGCCCCATCCTCTTGACACCCTCCCTTCAGATACTTGTACACATTGATAAGATCCCCCCTCAGCCTCTCTCCTCCAGGCTGAGGAGTCCCAGCTCTCTCAGTCTTTCCTCATAAGAGAGATGCTGCAGTCTCTTCATCATCTTGGTAGGCCTTTGCTGGACTTGCTCCAGTAGCTCCATGTCTCTCTTGTATTAGGAAGCCCAGAACTGGACACAGCACTCCAGATGGGGCCTCACCAGGGCTGAGTAGAGGGGGAGAATCACCTCCCTCGACCTGCTGGCAACACTCTGCCTAATGCAGCCCAGGATACCATTGGCTTTCTTGGCCACAAGGACACATTGGTGGCTCATGGCCAACTCGTTGTCCACCAGGACCCCTAGGTCCTTCTCCACAGAGCTGCTCTCTGGAAAGTAAGCCCCAGCCTGTACTGGTCCATGGGATTATTCCTCCCTAGGTGCAGGACCCTGCACTTGCCTTTGTTGAACTTCAGGAGGTTCCTCTCCGCCCACCTCTCCAGCCTGTCCAGGTCTCTCTGAATGGCAGCACAGCCCTCTGGCGTATCAGCCACTGCTCCCAGTTTTGTATCATCAGCAAACTTGCTGAGGGTGCACTCTGTCCCTTCATCCAGGTCATTGATGAAGAAGTTGAACAAGACTGGACCCAGTACTGACCCCTGGGGGACACCGCTAGCTACAGGCCTCCAACTAGACTCTGTGCCGCTGATCACAGCCCTCTGAGCTCTGCCATTCAGCCAGTTCTCAATCCACCTCACTGTCCACTCATCTAACCCACACTTCCTGAGCTTGTCTATGAGGATGTTATGGGAGGCAGTGTCAAAAGCCTTGCTGAAGTCTAGGCAGACAACATCCACTGCTCTCCCCTCATCTACCCAGCCAGTCATTCCATCCTAGAAGGCTATCAGATTGGTTAGGCATGATTTCCCCTTGCTGAAGCCATGCTGACTACTCCTGATCACCTTCTTTTCCTCCACATGCTTGGAGATGGCCTCCAGGATGAGCTGCTCCATCACCTTTCCAGGGATGGAGGTGAGGCTGACTGGCCTGTAGTTCCCTTTCATCCCATCAGTGAAGGTCCTCCTTCATTTACCTTCATAAAAATCTAGGGCAGTTCCTGTATTCTGTTGTTTGAAGTGTCAGTCTCAACTGTTAATGATGTATCATGAGTATCCTGTTTAAAAGTAAATAAATCCTGCTGATGTTCTTTGAAAGCTAATTTTCAAAGATACCTTTCCCTGAAAATCAAGTGACAATGAGACCTTTGAAAATAGAATGTACATGCCATTGGAAATATTACCCTTAAAATTTGTCTAATACTTGCTTTATACCACTATTTTTTTTTCTTTTCTTTTCTTATTAACCATCTCAGGAAGTGTCTAATACCAATGGTTCAGTTATTTGCTTGGCCTTTAATTTGTTTTCAGTATTTGGTTTAATTATATTTTATTATATTTTGAGAAGCCATGAGCTAGCATGTTGCTTTTCTTTCAAATTTGTCTTATGTTTGTCATTGTATTCATTGTTTTTAGTCTTTAATCTGTGTTACTGATACTTTTATAAATTCACAAGAACTTCTGTCTTTAGGATTATCCATGCAGCTGTGGCAAAAATGCACCTATGAAGCAAGCTATTGTTTTTTTAAAAAAATCTCTGAGCTCCCAGGCATGGAGTAATTTTACTTAAACTCAGTGGGGACATCTACAAGCAAAAAATTAAGCAGTAAATTAAGCAGTAACTGGTGAAATTATGCTATAAGATTAGAAAAGAACATTGTAGATGCACAGGGCATAACACATTTCCTGGAGTGAACATGTGACATGAGTCTTGTTCATGTTTCATGCTACTTGATAGTTGCTGAAAGATTAAACCAATTGAATTATATAATTAAAGCAGACTAATGAAAAAAATATCATAAAAGTAATTCTGAAGAATCATATGCAGTGAAAGATGAACTTGGGGTTGGGGAAGATATGTTAAGTCATTCTCCCCGTGGTACCTTTTCTTTTCTTTTCTTTTTTTTTTTTTTGGTGTGGACATTGTCATTTAAAACGTAGATTTAGAATGAGCTAAAAGATATTTTTTTCAGTTCTGTGAAGGTACATGGTACTAAATATTTCAGAGAATCAGACTCTACCTATTCTAAAATAAGTAGTTTAGACCACAGTCAAGCCAGTTTGATATCACAAATTACTGGACATTTTTGAAAAATATAGCTGTGATGTAAGGACACAAGTTCCTTAGCTGGCATATACAGATGAGGCACTACTATTTAGCTAGTAGGATATTCTTAAGACAGATAAACTTATATTTCCACAGTGTTTTGAAGATGCAAAAAGATAATTTCATGTATTGCTATAGTATTCATTGCAGAGTATGAATTTCTCAGTGTCTCACTGGTGGAGGAGTGTTCATTCTTCACCGAGATTGATGATTTAAACTCATGTTAGTACTCAGTAAAATCCTGTTTCTACATGTGATATCACTGGAGTTGTATTTTGACACTTGCAGGTAAAGTAATTTTCTGTTCAAACGCTCAATTTTCTTATACAAGAAATCTGATGTTGTCATCATCCCACTTTGTAATCTCTTGTTTTTTAGACTAGGGTCCTTTTGTTTCTTTCAAGTTTATTCATCATTAATCTGTTATCTGCCAAGAACATTTGGGGTGACTTCTTTACACTATCCAAAACATCCACATCCTAAAATTTTAGGACCACCAATGCAGTTCTGTTCAGCTGTTTTGGTAAGATTAAAGGGTCATCAAGCATCCCTACCTGGCAAGTTATGGCTGATCTAGTTGAGAAGAATTGGAAGATGTTGAGGATGTTCCAGGATACAGAGCACCAAGAGGATGTGTCCAAAGACATGAATGTGGTCAAAACTTTACAATTTGATGGAAAAAAAGCAGTTCTAATTCATCTGAAACTGGTAAGGAATTCATGAAAAATCCAGTTTCTAGAATTAAGTTCCAAACATGTAGGAGATATTCAAACTTTCATTTTGAGAAATTTCCAAAATTCAATTTATTTAAAAGCAGTTTACCTGCTTCGTTTGCCTACATGTTTTTCCAGGCAGTGCATATATCCTAATAAAAAGAATTATTGGTTTTGAACAGAACAAAAAATTTTAAAACTACTTTTCTTTTTTCTTTTCTATTTTGTGTCATGAGGGAAAACAGAAGCATTTGCATTTGGAAACAGCCCTAGCATTGCTTTCAGGATAGTAGTTTGGTTCTCTAGAATTTGTGTTTTCATATGAATGATCAGCTGGCAGAAATGAATGGATGTGAAGTTGCTGTAATGTAAGTTGATGTCTGACCTATTCAATATATTATCCTGTGAATTACTGAGAAAAAACAAAGATGGTGTTCTACCCTCAGAATCATGAGTTAGGTGTGACTCATCCAAAATCTAAAATTTAACCTCTCAGTGTCTGTGAGGTAGTTTCAGTTACCCTCTCAGAAGGTGCATACAGTGCTGGAGAGTCTTTGGAATACCATGTGAACAGGAATCTTCCAAAATGACACATTTCATTTTATTTTGGTGTACTTAAAAGCATAATCACCTTCATGATAACTTAACAAGCATTACATTCAAGATAAATTTAACATTCAATATCAAGAAAAAAAACTAGTGCTCTTCCGTAGGTATGTACATTGTTTTCCTGTAGTAGACTTTGTCTTTATAGTCACCATAGTATTGTAGACAACTCTGTCTCTTGCTTGCTGAATTCATGGCTCTCAGTCTGTGTCTCTTTTTTTTTTTTTCCTTTTAAAACATCAGTGCTATTTGAATTTCCTATTTTTGACCAAACAATACATTGAGACTGAGGAGCTGATTCTTCATGACCACTGCATTTAAATGGATGCTCTTCATTCAGTCCACTGTCTTTCTTAACTCTTCAGCAATTTTTCTTTATCTCAGACTATGTATTCAGGCAAGGTAAACCCTAAGAATATGATATTCATAAAAAATAATGAAAATATTTTTTCTGTTTTCCCAAAGGTATTGTTTTTGAAGCCACAGCTTTCACATAGCTTAGCCTAGAAAATGCTATAATAAATGCAAAATAGCAAATGCTATTTT
This sequence comes from Apteryx rowi, assembly GCF_003343035.1. NCBI lineage: Eukaryota > Metazoa > Chordata > Aves > Apterygiformes > Apterygidae > Apteryx > Apteryx rowi. Next base: position 46,622 of record NW_020451291.1, read on the forward strand.
ACACATGGACTATATAAAATATGCTGTTGCAAGCAAATGACAAGGCTGCTGACTAGGTTTTGGCCTGAGGTTAAGATAAATGAAGAGGACATGGAAGACTACCGGACATGACATGAGAAACTGTTGAGTATAACAAGTAACAGGGAGAGAATATTACGAAAGTTGTAGATAGCAACTGTGAGAGATGGCTGGATTTCACCAGTCGTTAAGGGGGAGTTATGTGAGAAATAGCCAAACATCACAGATGCATGGAGGGGAGGACTGGGGACCTTTTGGAGAGTACAATCTTACAAGGCCAACAGTGCCTAAGTAACCATATCAGCAGTGCTGTATAAAACTGAGGTTACTAAGGTGACAGAGAAATATCAAATTTCAGTATGGATATAACAAAACTCAATAGGAAAAAAGTGATTAGTGCAGGTAGTTTATTTGGGAGGAGACTGGGGTAGAGAAAAGGAGGTGCAAGGTTGATAAGAAGGAGCAGAACGTGAATAAATAGGAAAAAGGATAGTAAGGTATGTGACCAGTGCTGTCTGGGGGTACCTGGGCAGCCCTGCACTTGATCATGACAGATGGAGCAGGGCAATATGCCAAACCTGTTATTGCAACCACACCACGAGTCAAGCCTGCTCCTGCCGTCAGTAGTATGGGAGTGGAAGTGGGGTGGGGTGGGATGAGGTGCTTCCCTGGCCAGTGATGGAATGCCCTGATGGATAGATTGAGCATCCTGGTATCACTGTGTTGCTGCCCGTTCCAGATCTCATGGTATCGGTGGCTACCTACTGCTTCATAAAATACTTCAGACAGAGTTGTGTTTGGATTATTGTTTCTTTTGTTCTGTTTCCAATTCAGTAGTTAGAACTGTATTACATTGGTAATTTTGTTAAAGATTGTTCAATGTAAATAACACTGCAAAGGATTCCAGTCAAAATGTTTATAGTGTAAGGCAAAAATATGGATGATGGATTGTATTGTCTTATGCAAAGGCTGTCTAATTGCTTACTCTCCTCAGTCACTTGCGCTGCTTATTTCATACAAGGAGATTTCTAATTCAGAATTACTGCAAGACATGATAGCACAACACTGATATTTTCAAAAGTGAGTAGCGTCATTCTGCTATGAACCAGGACATGCTGCATTTCCCTCATGCTATCTACTGTTCAGTGTTCTTTGATACTCAGAAAGCAAGGCTGTTTTATTTTGTTTGTTTGTTTTTCCCTAGAGATTGTAAAAGTCAGTGTTCATAAATAGGTACTGTTGGATCAATTAAAGTGCATTCAGGACACAAGAAATAGAGGTAAATAATGAAAGGACAATGTCTCTTGTTCACTATAGATTTTTTTTTTCTATTGATTCATATCATCAATAGTGCTTGCATTGTAAAATATTTGCAAGGTAGTCTGTAATGTCAAGATGAAAGTGATTTTCTCTATCCTTGAAACGGCATACTAGTTACATAGTGATGTCCCAACAAGGACTACTTTTCCATAGCGAGTGTGCAGCCTGTGAGATTGCTTTCAGGGAATCACAGCATAAGACAGAGTAGTTGGGATTGGAAGGGACTGCCAGAGCTCACCTGGTCCAACTCCCCTGCTCAAGCAGGGTCAGCTAGAGCTCAGATTGTCTAGCCGAGTTTTGAATATCTGCAAGGACGGAGACTCCACAACCTCTGTGGGCAACCTGCTACTGTGTTCAACCACCCTCACAGTAAACTGTTTTCTTGTGTTCAGGTGGAATTTCCTGTGTTTCAGTTGGTGCCAATTGCCTCGTGTCCTGCCACTGGGCACCACTAAAATGAGTCCGGCTCCATCTTCTTTATACCCTGTTTTCAGATGTTTATACACACTGATCAGATTCCTCCTGAGCCTTCTCTGGGATAAACAGTCCAAGCACTCTCAGCTTCTCCTCATATGTCAGGTGCTTCAGTCCCTTGACATTAGGTAACTACCTAGTAGCTCTGTGCTGTACTCGCTTCTGGAGCTCCATGTCTTTCTTGTGCTGGGGAGCCCAGAACTGAACACACCACTCCAGGTGTGGCTTCACCAGGGCTGAGTAGAGGGGAAGGATCATCTCCCTCGACCTGCTGGCAGTGCTCCTTGTAGCAGCCTGGGATACTGCTGGCCTTCTTTGCTGCAAGGGCACATTGCTTACTCATGCTCAACTTGTCCACCAGGTTCTCCAGGTCATTCTCTGCAAAGCTGCTTTTCAGCTTGTTGGCCCTCAGCCTATACTGGTGCATGGGATTATTCCTCCCCAGGTGAGGACTTTGCACTTCCTTTTGTTAAAATTTATGAGGTTCCTCTCTGCCCATTTCTCCAGCCTGTTGAGGTCCCTCTGAATGGCAGCACAGCCCTCTGGTGTATCTTCCCAGTTTTGCATCATCAGTGAATTTGCTGAGAGTGCATTTGGTCCCATCATCCAGGCCATTAACAAAGATGTTCAACAGTATTGGACCCAGTATCAACCCCTGCAGGACACTGTTAGTTATTGGTCTCCATTACTGGAGACCAATGGACTTCCTGATGCTGATCACAACCCTCTTAGCCCCGAAGTTCAGCCAGTTTTCAGTCCAGCTTTCTGACCATTTATCCAGCCTGCACGTCATCATCTTTTCTATGAGAATGTTATGGGAGACAGTGTCGAAAGCCTTATTAAAGTCAAGGTAAACAACATCCACTGCTCTTCCCTCATCCACCAAGCCAGTCATCTCATCATAGAAGGCTGTCAGGTTGGTTAAGCATGGATTTTGCCTTTGTAAATCCTGGCTACTTGCAATCACCTTTTTGTCCTTCACTTATCTGGGAATAGTATCCAGGATTCATTGCCTCATCACCTTTCCAGGGATCTAGGTGAAGCTTCTAGCCCTTCTTGAAGACAGGAGAGACATTTGCTCCCTTGCGGTCCTCGGGAACCTCTCCTGATCACTATGACCTTTCAAAGATAATTGAGAGTGACTTCAAGTGACATTGGCCAGCTCCCTCAGGACTTGTGGGTGTACCCAGTCAGGTCCCATGGACTTGTGTATGTCCAGTTTAAGTGTTCCCTAACCTGATTTTCATTGTTCTAGACTTCCCCTCTGATTGCAGGGGCTAGAGATTCCTGAAAGCTAGTCTTACCAGTAAAGACTGAGATGTAGAAGGCATTCAGTACCTCTGCTTTTTCTGTGTCCTTTGCCCACAAGGCCCTTGACTCATTTAGCAGAGGGCCCCCATTTTCCCTTGCCTTACTTTTGCTGCTTATGTAGCTAAAGAATCCTTTCTTTTTGCCCTTCACATCCCTCACCAGATTTAACTCCAGGTGGGCTTTAGCTCTCCTGATCCCTTTCTTCCATGCTCGGACAGTGTATCTATATTCCTCACTCGTCACCTGCCTCTTCTTCCACCTCTTGTATGCTTCTTTTTTATGTTTGAGTTTAGTCAGGAGCTCCTTGTTCATCTATATAGACCTGCCTTTGCTTGATTTCCTGCCTGTTGGGATGGAACATTCTTGAGCTTGGAGGAGGTGATTCTTGGAATATCAAATCTTGGCCCCCTTTTCCCTCCAAGGCCATAACCCATGGAATTCTTCCAAGCAGGTCCCTGAACAGGCCAGAGTCTGGTCTCCTGAAGGCCAGGGCTGTGATCCTGTTTTTTTTCCCTCCTCTCAGGATCATGAACTCTACCATCTCTTGTTTGCTGTAGCCAAGGCTGCCCCTGATTTTCACATCTCTGACCAGTTCTTCCTTGTTTGTAAGTATGAGGTCCAACAGAGCACCTCTCCTTGTCAGCTCCTCAAACACTTGTTTAGGATGTTGTCATCAATGCACTCCAGAAACCTCCTCCCTGCTGTGTTGTCCCTCCAGCAGATATCAGAGCAGTTAAGTCCCCCATGAGGATAAGGCCTGCAAACAGGAGGCTTGTGCCACTTGTCTGAAGAAAGACTTGTCTACTTCTTTTCGATCAGGTGGTCTGTAGCAGACGCCCACTACAATGTCACCCATGTTGGTCTGCCCACTAATTCATCTAGCCCCTCACTTGTTCCTAGGCAGAGCTGCATGTGTTCCCACTGCTCTTTCATATAAAGGGCAACTTCCCTTTCTCACCATCCTGGCCTACCCTTCCTAAGAAGCCTGTATCCATCCATATCAGAACTCCAGTCATGGGAGCTATTCCACCACATCTCCATGATCCCAATGAGGTTGTAACCCTGTAACTGCTCACAGACTTCTAGTTCCTCCTGTTTGTTCCCCATGCTGTGTGCATGCCCATGCAGGCACTTCAGAGAGGCACCCCAGCTTGCTGCCTTTCTGGAAAGGGCCTGAGAGCCTTCCCTACACTGTGGTCCTGTAGGAACTTCCTTATTTACATACATACGCGTGGAGTGATTCCATTCAGCCCTGTTGTGCTGAATAAGAGTTCCCTTCTGTTTACTTCACCCCAGACCCTTTGGTTTCCAACCCTGTCTACCATTTCTTTACCTGACGTTGGTCAACCTATTCCGTCTTCCCCCACCCCCAATATTCCTAGTTTAAAGCTCTCCTTACCAGAAGGATATGGAAGGACATGCAGGTCTGACCAGGAACTGGCAATACTCAGCATCATGATCGGTCCTTTAATAATATCCTACATACTGCACAATACCGGTTTTACCTTTGCAGAATGTCCTCCTCGGCCTTCTCTGACTCTGGATCTGTCTTTATGTGTGTGTATGTGTGTATATCTTTTTTTTTTTTTTTTTTTTTTGAAATACCTGACAAGATCATAGAAATGGCCTAGTGTCATAGAAAAGAGACTGGAGATTCAGGAAAAGGTGAAGAAAGGTAGGATTAGCATTTTACAGGTGTTTTTCTTTAACTAACTTTGTAAAATGTCTTTACCTGGCACAATTTACTTAGGGATATTTTCAGTATCTGTGATATAGAACTAAATAAATCTCTGCACAAGGTACTAGTACAAAAAGTTAGAAGGCATTTGTATCTTGAACCTTTGTTTTATTACCTCAAACTAGGTGACTACCTTAAGGTGGGGCTGCTGTCTGTCTGCGTGTCTGAACATTACGTTTTGCTTTGTCACAGCCCTACCTTTAGAACTCAAACATTCAGAAGGCTCAGAATTCAAGCTTAATGCCTTAAGAGTGCAGTTGCAGGTTCATTTATTTAATTTAGCATTTGATTGACTTCCTACTGTTTCTAATAGACATTTCTGGCTTCCAAAACAGAAGTTTCATTCTTAGAATACTGAGGAACTGTTTTATAATATGATTTCCTAATTTGGTGGAAAAATGTACTATTTCTTCTCCTTCTTCATTAAACCTCAGTCAGTATATACACACTTACACAAGAGTTAGGTTTTCAGGTCTGTTGTCCTGAGTACTATACATTTATATAATCAGGGTTTGCTTTTTCTACCTTAGTATAAGAAGAATAGTTTTGAGTTAGGAAAAGCCTGCATGAGTTTGCAGCTATTCTGAACAAGTACTAATAGCTCTCAGAAAAAGCTAGTATAGCTTGCTTAGAGTTTGTGGACAGACATTGTTTTCTGTTTGCTTCCTACTCACTCCAGCAAAACAAGTTTTGTTTTGTTTATTTGGTTTGTATCCATTTAATTTCTCCTCCAAGTGGAAATACATTGTAATACATCAAATTCAATTAAATTTTCACTTCATTAGCACAATGATTTTACTAAAAAAAGTGTTAGCAAACCCGAAAGCTGGTAGTAAGCATTTAAGAAACATTAAGTGGCAAAATAAACCTAAGATGAATGTTCACAGCCAAAAATGTACATTGGAAATAACATTTCACGTGTGGAAAAATGAAAGTCTTCCTTACAAAAATGGAATCAACTATGATCTTTATTGTATTATTATTTTTTCTCAAACAACTTTTATTTTTTATTAATAAGTTTTGATGTCCATATTTCTGAGATGTTCTCTATGAAGTTTTTACTTTATTTCTGAATAGCACTTATGGGTCTCTTTGGGGGATTTTTTTTTTCTTTCTTTCTTTTTATTACATCTGTTCCCCTACTATCAATCTCATTAATCTGTTCCTGGCTTATTTTGGATTCATTTATATTAAAACCTAATGGAAAGAAGAGTACTTCACTCCTAGGTCACTAGATAAAATACTTTCCATGGACCTGATCCAATGCCTACTGTAGCCAAAAATTAGTTGTCTTTCTCTTAATTAACATTTTTGCATTGGATCACATTTTATATGAGTAATGGCTAGCAACTATTAATATCTGATGATGGTGCCCATTCAGTATTATGGAGGAGGTATGGAAATTATTTTTCAACTGTGCCTAGAGTATCTAAATAAATAAACATGGTCTATAATTCTAACCTCAGTTGAATAAATGTGAAATTCTTAAATCAGTCATTTGAATGGGATAAATTTCACCATGAAAAGTGTCCCTAACAGGTCAAATGGTAGAGCAAAATAATCTGCATAAAATTTCTTATATTAATTTCATCATTTTAGTTAAAAAGTAGAGCAAAAATTAGCCCAATAATTATGTTAATGGGTCATGAACAAGCTTTATGAATCAGCAAAGCTGAACCAATCTTTAAAATGCGTTACTGTGTTTCTGTCACTATTACTGTGCAAAAACTTTGGAAGTTTTCTTTGGGCCTTTTTTTTGTTTTGTTTTCCAGGAAAAAAATACAATTTTTACTGAGGAAACTTGATTTTTTAATACCTTTCCCATCTCTCCTGTTCTTTCTTTCATAAGCTTTTATGTTTTTTTTTTTTTTTTAACTTATGCCCCTTTTGCAATGTACTCTTTTACCATAGTTGGCTTCATTCTTAGGCTGTAGGTATAACAGAGAAAATGAGCTACTTAAAGTAGTAGATCAGGTTGGCTGACAAAATGCTTATGGTCATATCACTTACTTAACCTAAATCAAAGACCAGAAAGGCAATCTCACTCTTCCTGTTAGAGCCCTGGGTAGAAAAGAAGTTGCTCTGCTTGTAGGATGGTCAAACTACTCCCAGACGTGAACACAGGGAAGTTGGGCTTTTTGTTTTTTTGTTTCCCATTGGTTTAAGTAGTTCCCCTGGATACCTCCTACTTAGGGGAAAGGAAGTAGCTTCTCAGCATTACAAAGAGATGGTACTGTTTTATTCTTGGTATTGAAATCTTGCTGGAAACACTTAATCTTCAGGACTCCCCAAGTATCTTTAGCTACTAATGATAAAGGTCTAGTGTCATTCCTAAGAGTAGACATTGTACCATCTAGTATTAAGAAAAGAACTTAAGGTATGTCAGACATAAGTTTATTGACAGAAAGAAGAAAAAATGTCACATCGTAAGAATTCTTTTACCTTAGCAGGAGAGAGAGTAGTCAGAAAGTATTACCAGTAGAATCACTGCTACACTCCAGATCTCATTATGGGAAAAAAGGAACATACATATAGATGGAGCAAAAAATATAGTGTTAATTCAATTAATGTTTTAATAGTCTAACAGTTCAAATTATTTGATATAGAAAAGCCATTTAACATTTTGTTTCTTCCTCTTTAGACTTCAATTAATTGAATAACAGCAGCCTGTTAAGAAGAAGACTTCAAAGGTCTTCTAGGACATCTTTCTGTTAAGCCATTCCATACAGAACTTGAAGACTGTGAAAGATGTTTTAATAAGCTAAATTTTGATAATCAAGATCTCTCTAATTAGAGAAATATTGTAAAGACAAAACTCAGAGAATGGTGACTGTTTTCTTGTGAGAAGAAAATTTTCATGTGTATTTTAAGTGTTGAATAATTAAGAAAATCAGAATAAATTAATCCTTTTTTTATTAATTCCATTTTGGCATTGCAGCTTTAATGTCTCTTTTTCTCATAGTCAATTGTTGTAACTTTCAGGAAGTCCACTTTAAACTAAAACATAATTGGAGATTAATGTCTGCATCCTGCTGCCATGGAAAGGCACATGGGCAATATCATTCAAAGTTTTAGGAGAAACACTGGCTTTTAAATATAACTAGAATTGATCTGCTGAATGTAACAAATTGGATGAAATACAAGCAAAGTGACCTTTGTGTTTGGAAAGCAAATAAACTTTCCACACTGCAATAATATAAAGTTCTTTGAGAGATTTGTGATGTCTTTGAATTATCAGTTTACTATGACACACAGATGTGACAGTCGTTGGAGGCAGGTAAACACCTGTAATCTCTTGAGATGTCAGTAAAACTGACAGAATTTATGAGATGCTACATCTTTGTCTCACATCACAACTTTGATTAAAAATTGAAAGATATTTCCAAAGCTTCAAAACAAATCTCTTAGAACTAAAGTTACAAAAGAACTCTAATTTCAAATTTTTTCAAAGTTTTTTGCTTGTATGTCTTGTTAATTTAACTTTTCTCTTAGTAAGTATTTCTTTGATTTCCAGTACTGGAATCTTATATATAAGCTATTTAAATATTGATTGATTCAAATTAGTTCCAATAAATTATGAGTTTTGAAATTATTTGAAGGAAACATTAAAATTCTGAAGTTACTATTAAAAAAATGTATCACAGGCTAGAGTGGTACAACTTCAAAAGATTTAAGTAGACATGTCAAACAGAAAAGCAAGAATATGGGGGAGGTTAAAACCTTATTGAGCCCAACTATCCAACACAAAAGTGAAAGCAATGGTTTATAACCAAACAATTCCGTAAAGGGGGGGGGGAAGGGGGGCAAGGAAATGCTGTTGCCAAATGAGTCACATTAGCCTTAGAGAGATCAAGAGAGATAATTAAATAGAGGACAAAAAAAAACTAAGTAAAATAAGGGGACTAAGTCAAAGTTTTCAAGCACAGATTTTCAAAATCAGGGAGTGTTTATGTAAATATTTGCAGGTATAAAATGAAGAAAGACACAAGATCCATTTGAGAAGCAGCTTACACTCTTTTCTCAATTTTACTGCAGAGTTTATCTAGCTTGACTTTGAATCCAGTTCTCTTCTTTTGCTTGTTCTCCAAAGACAGACATTTGAAGCATGAGCTTCTGTACCAAGGGCATCCTAATATCAGAACAACACCGAGTCAACTAACAGAATATGGGAGCCATGAGGTATATTTTCCATTAAAGTAAATTACCAATGTTATGTTTTTTTTCTGGTTGGCATGGAGGCAGCTGTCTCACTCTACACATTTATTTCAAATATAGTACTGTTCAGTCTCTGTCAATAATATTCTAGAAGGTCTACTTCTTTCTGAAGCTATCAGCAATGGTTTGTCTGGGAAAGTAACTAAGACATAGGGCTGAAGATTAAAACCCTTTGAGTTCTAATCCTGATTTTGTTCCAAGGCTGATCCTCATCTTGTGAAAATTACCACAGCTCCAATGAGATTTCTGAAATTATTCTGATTTATGGCTGCAGAAGATATGACGTGATGTTTAATGTTAGCCAAAATTTACTGTGTGTAATTAAAGTTATTGTCCACACTTTATAAAGAACCATTTCAGCCATGGTTAGAAATGCTTTTCCTAATAGTTTTTATGTTTTATTTCTTCTTCTTGTCTTTCTAGTTTATGTCACATTTTTCAGCCAAACTCATAAAGGGCCAAATCTGTCTGCCTGTATATAGATAAATACAGCTGCATAGCAGGCAATCATAGCATGACTAAAATTTTCAGGATACAGAAGGTTCAGGAAAGCTGCTGGCAGCTTGCATTGCTCCACACTGTGTGTCTATAACATAAAGTACAGCTCTGGTCCAACTCTTGACGTATGCCAGTATGACTGTTCTGGGAGAATGCCAGCTATGATGTTAAAAAGGTTGACAGTGTCCCTGACCAGTCGACTCTGTATGCTAACATTTTTGCAAAGATAACTCCGTACATTTGCAATGCTCTGGTTTGGAAGATGTTCCTCCTTTAGTCCTTCAATTCTCTGCTAGCTTGTGGAAACATGAAATGGCCCAAGGAATTTAAAACTAGAAAGGTACCCTGGGAAAGCTTGTCATTATTTTTAATCCAAATGTAATTAAAAACTATTTTAGATACCCATTATTATCATAATTCATGAATAAACAGAATTATCATGAGATTAGTGTTCTAATTATTAAAATCAATCAGAACTGCACTATTGCTTGTATTGCTTGTAACCTGTGTAAATATTTATTTAATTTAGTAGCTTTCTTTTTGCTTAAAGAGAAGGATACTGTTACAGAACCAAATCTATAGTCAATGGCAGATAAGAGTTGTAACTAGGTACGCTGCCAATCAACAGATGCTCTTAAAAATTAAATACAACAAAAAATAAGTAAGAAAGTTTACATAGTCCCTTCTATCTTCATATGAAAGTACATTTCAGTGCTGCATACAGGTTTGCCTTTCATCTATATCAGTTTTATAAAGAAATATGTTCCTCTTTCTCATCATGTGCTGTTTTCAGCAAAACCATTAGGACTGAGGTCATATGACATCATTTTAACCATCAAAAGGTTAGGTTTCTTATTAACTATGTTCCCTCTCACACTGACAGGCACCTGTATAGGCAATTTACCCCATCTGAAAGCTGCTGTCTTAACATTCATGGAAGATAAATACTGCTTCCCTTCATTTCCTACAGAGGAAAGTAAGAATGGACAGCTAACTTTTAAGTACATAAACTTTGTGAAATATATCTCCCTTAGATGGCATCTACTTTTCATAGATTAGCTCACATCTCTCCTACGTTCTGTATTACTGAATTCAAGGTTGATTTTTATCTTGCATCTTCCAGAAAAGTCCCTGAAATAAGTGCTTTTAAACTATTAATATTTTCAATACATTTTCCAAATCATCTTGAAAAACTGATCTGGTCTTTCAAATTTATCTAACAAAATACACTTTTAAAATTAATTAATAAATTTCAAATTTATCTATCAAATTTATCAAATTTATCTTACTTCATTTTCTTACCTTAATTTTATACTTTACAACATGATAATTTAAGGCACTAGCTAAGAAATTGAACTCTGTCACCCACGTGCTGCAGTGGTGAACCTGCATCTGTAGGCACGGCAATACAAAGAACATATGGGTATGTTAGAGATGCTACAGCCAACAGTGTCCAACACACAAAAAAGACCTACTAATTGAAAGCTCCTAAATAGAGAGTCATATATTTGAGCAAACTTAGTTAGCCATTTCATGAGTGCAAATTGTTTGAGGCTGAATTCAGAGCATTGATCATGACAAACAAATGTGCATTCCTGACTTTTTTGATATATCTGGGAAGCGTGAACCAGAAAAAAAAAACATGATAAGAAGATTTAAAAATACTGCCTTTAACAAATAACCACTTTCTATTCACTAATCAGAAAAGCTCTTGTTCTGTACCATTAGCATATTTAGAATTTGTTCATTTCAAAGTCTATGCTTACATCTGTCAAGCAAATAATTCATTTCCAGTTTAAAAAAAAAAGTGCTTTACAAGTTTTGTATTGATTACATGCTCATTTTTGAATGTTACCAATAGCAGGTCCACAGTAATTATTGTTCCAAATAGGCAGAGCGTAAATGTTGTACATGGTTTGCATCAGTAGCTACAGAACAGTACAAACATTCCCTTTTCTGTTTAACCAAGCCCTCATTCTTTGAAGAATTTTCATCCTGGTCTGTTTTGTATTTTCCAGTTGGATGAAGGGAACTGCAGGTAAGAGTCTCTCATTAGAAGCGCGTCTGATTTAATTAATCTTTAATTATTGTGCAAAACAAATGAAAGGATAGCTTCGATCAGCAAATTCATTTGCAACATTTATCAGCTAGCTGATCTTTATCACCCACCCAGATGACAGTAAATCAAATGCATGCCCCTTTTCAATTCATGGAGCAAATGATTAAAGTGTCCATAAGAGTCCCTATCCTAACTAAATCTAATTGTGTGTGAATAATCAGTTCAGATGTATGATGAATGTGCCATCATAGAATCTAGTTCATAATCAGATCATATTTTAAAGTATACTTTCAAAAGACACACTCCTGACTTGAGATGCTATCATTGTTCCTCTTCTTGATTTTGTGAATCTGCAGTGAGTTAGGTGTTTTTAACTTAAACAAAATAAATGTTAAAGCAGTCTAGCAATAAAAGTATTTATATAGTCATTCTATTATTATGAATTCCTAGCATCACCATGAAATCTAGTATTATGACAAAGCATAAGGCTGATTACTCTTCTGGAACACTAAGACGCAAGCTTTTGTGTCTGTAATTAACTATGTCCCTGTTTTAACACTTTTAATCCACCTTTCCTCCTCCACTGATTAAACTCACCTCTTACTACTGCAGATTTAACTGGGTTTTTTTGTTTGTTTGTTTTTCATGACATGGTATCTTATAGCCTACAGTCATTAACAATATTCCAAGGAATGTGTCTAGCCTGCGTCTTTAGCCCATTACTTCCCCATTTCTCTTTTTCCTTTTCTCTCACCTGAGGTTTACTTTTTCTACATTTTTTTTTCTTTTCAAGTACTCTATTCTTTTTCTTTTTTCTTTATTTCTTTTTTCTCTCTGTGTAGCCAATCATGTCTCATAGAAAAAGGTGTCAAGACTATTTACTGGTCTGAATTTCAAGAATTTCCGCTTTTGCTTTTCTAGGGTTTTCAGTATGTTTTTTTTCTTATGGAATTTCAGTCTTCTTTATTTAATTTCTGTCAATAGGTCTTTTCTAAAATGACAGAGACTGAATGTCATTTCATTGACAGATAAATATATATCCCATTCATTTCATTATTTTTTCCTTGTTTCCTCTCTGACCTTTCACATCAGCTTTTGGGGTTGCCTTCATTTGACTTTTACAACTGTAATAGATTCCAAACACAGACATATATTTTATCAAAAATCAGCTCAAGTCAAATGTAAGAAGTATTACTCTGATATATTACGAAATCTTTATCAGTCCAAAGCAAATTTTCATGTCTTTGCATGCATAGCTTTGATTTTTTTAGACTGTTGTTACTTGACTAGCTTTTCTCCATTTAACATGCAGAAAAAATTCAGAATTGTGTATGTTTAGCACAGAGTACAAAAGGTACCGAAAAATAAAATCACACATTCTCTTTCAGAACACATTTGACCTGAAATACAATCTTTTGACCTCTGATGTTCTTAAATATTGATGAACCAATTCTTTTCTCATCTGGACTTTTAAGAACCCTTATTTATGGCTTCCTGAAGCTTTTGTTTCCAGACAGAATTTTTTCTAGAGGACAAGAGGATTTCAAACCTTTAGGAATTTAAAATCTTTATATATTGCTTCTGTCTATAGTAATACAAAGATGGAAGGAACAAAATGCGGTTCACATAGGAAACCAAATGTCAGAACTAAGAAAGCTCTATTTGCTCCCAGGCATATACTTTAAGAATGTAAAATCTTGACACACAGTGGTGTCCTGGCTTTGTTTTGGTTTGTGTGTGGGTTTTTTATTATTATTATTCATTATCCAATATGTATTATCTATTTGGAGGATGCCCTTAGTGGCAAAGCAGTTTCATTAACTCCCACTTTTATCCACAGTAATGATATGTTTGGGTGAAATGTGTACTCGTCTGATATGGATTCTGCAGTTATCAAAGAAAATGCACCCATCAGATGACAGAAGGCAGATCTTGTGTAAATGCACATGCATATCAGTCAGCTAACTTCAAAAGCTGTGCTGGTTTAAACCTGCTTTATATCTGGCCCCAAGATATTTCAGATGACTAGATGTCATCCACAGCCACATTGCTGGGTCACAGAAGATAGGTCTCATATACACATGCACAGAAGTAGAGAATGAAATAATGAAAAAGTTATGCTGTGTCCCTAGGGCAAAGAAAGCACCAAAGGAACATGCCAAAGTATCCCCAAATGAATTAAAAAGATGCTTCATTAAGTCTGTAACATTATTTGTTCACTTCATTGTAATTCAGGGCTTAATTTATGTGTAAATGTGAGTAGTTCTTTAAATACTTACAGTTTTTCGTTAGGAAAGTATTTAATGGGGCATTTTGCCTGCCTTTCTTAACATCGTATGAGGTGATTTCATTAAATTATTAAGCAAGTAATTTAATAATGCAAACTTTCACATTTCTAACTGAGAAGCAGATGTTTTATTGGAAAACATATTGTTTCAAGAGAGCAATACATAGGCACATTGTCACAGTTTAAGACCAAATGACAATGTGGAGACTAAATGGATTTGGTTACCAAAATATTTTAATTACCAATTTATGCAATTTTACAAATCATGTGAACTCCCTGTTCCATGGGAGAGGTGATACAGTCCCGAAGAGAAGTTGGGTGGTCAGTGCATGGTGCTGGAAGTAGTCCTGGGGCAGAGTTGTGAGGTCCTGTGTTGCTTTTTTCTGCTCCTCGGGTTTCCCAGAGGTTGCAGAGATGGTCCTGGATCCTGGAGCAGGGCCCCCCCACCCTGGAGTCTTTCAGCTACTTTGGTTACCCCCAACATTCTTAAGTTTCCTTAGTTATAGGACTGGGTAGAAAATACTTCGTTGGTGATGAGTCTTTTCAAATTGCCATCATTTTCTGATTTGTTGTTGCTGGTTTTGGCACTCACAATCTGCTTGTTCTGAATACATGTGGACATGTTTGCACCATTTGGATATCTATTTTCTTGAGCACACCAAAACTATTCTGTTATTTGGGACAGGTGGTTGATCACATTTTTTGTACTTCTACTATAGCAAAAAGTCAGTTAAGCTTAACAGGCTATGCTAACTGTGTCTAACTCATGCTAACTGATACATTCATTCTTGTTACTTGCCTATGCAGAAATGTAGCAGAAAGGCTGGTAGTGTGTTTCCAAGTGCAGAAATCCTCCTCAGAAGTTCTATGATCTAGAAATGGGTGATTTTGACCAGATATGACTAGTATTCCTTTGAGCCTGTAGAGAAAAATCTTCCCTCATCTGCAAAGGGTGATAGGTTTTACCTTTCCTGCAACAGATGAAAGTTCAAATTTTTGTAATAGAGCAGTCAGCAATACCCAAAGAAACTAACTATTCAGCACAGTGTTGGGTGCCTGGGTAAACTGGAATAAGGCTTATAGTGAAGATATGCCCTTCAGAAAACCAGGAAATACTGCTCCTCTCTAAATATCCTCATCCTCTCCCTTGTCTGCTTAGAGAAAGGAGACAACTCTCTAACCCCTGTCTGAAAGAAGGAGGACTGAAGGCTACCTGAAGAAGATCATTTTCTCTGACAGATACAATCTGTGTAGTTATCCTGTAGTAATCCTGTGTTGTTACAATTACTAAACATAATGTAGGGCATACAAGGGCATTCAATGCCCTTGTAGAAATCTTTTTCTTAGCCAAGGGGAAAAGGTAATATACAACTTAAAACAAATGTATGAAGACTGACTTCTAGAAAGATAGGAGGAATCATAACTTAATGATATCAAAGGTAAAGAAAAAAATCCCTTTAGTATTACTGGAAACATATTTTCATCTATGGTTCTTGACACATAAAAAAAATACAGGGTTATAGTAAGCACTCAAAGGTTATGACCTACTAGAATATGTCCACACAACCACACAGCAGATGATACCATCATAGTTCCCTCTTAGCAATCATCTCTCACTGGAACTGCAGGATGTGTGCCCGAAGAACACCTTCCCACAGTGCTCCTTCACATGGTAAGGGTGATCTGAAATTGTAGGTGTGGGTCAAACTCAGGAAAGTATAATTGAGCCTAGCCAGTTGCTGCTGTCACTGAACCTGTTGCCCCGGTTCACAGTGATGAGATGAAAGCTGGAGGGTGAAATGGGAGAGTAAAGATCCCAATATGACAATTTATGCTTGCTCCCATTTTGGAGGTGGCTATTTTCTGATTGGGTTGGATTGTGGACAGAGAAAGGCTGTAAATTAAGTGTAGGAAGAAGCCTGTAAAAGATTATGTAGACATACCCGAAGTTCAAAAAATTTTAAATGTTTTACATAGATTAAAATATCAGTTTTATATGACAGTGTGACCTATTTGCTTGAAGGTAAACTATTGTCAGAATTGGAACATCTTTATTTAATTCACTTTTAGTAATGAAATATTTTCAAATTCTACTGAAAGAATACGTTCAGTACTTCTGCAGCCACGTTTCCTGAACACAAACACCATGCTCTTCATAGGACTTCAAGTGCAGAATAGTCTGTCATATTGATGAAAACGATATATAAGCAAACAAGTCCTTCATAATCATTGGAGAGCCGTAGACAAGGAAAATGACTGTGTTAAACTTTGCATAGGGTCTTGATAATCTCTTGACTTGAAAATTAGGATTCTGGTACACATGGACAAAATATAAATTGTATACAAATTTTTGCTTTATATTCCCACTCTTCACTCATTTTACACAAATATTACAAGCACACAAGGAGAGGCAGAAGAGAATTATGCCCAGGATATGCAAAATTGTTCAGAAAACATATATTATTTTCTTCATAGAGAGATTTTAAATCTATCAAATGGTTTCTAAACCTTACTGTCTTGAGATTCAGTGCATTCAAATATTTAAAACTAGAAATGTATAAAACTGCAAAACTATATAAACAAATTTACTAAAATAATGCCATAAAGAATCTAATTTCCAAGTTTTCAGCACAGTTCTGGTCTTTCCTAAATATTAGTTTATGTTGGATTGGATTGGATTTGGATGTTTTCTGGATTAACACAAGTATGAGTACATCAATTTTCATGATTATATTTTAAGTTTGGTTGTGTGTCATTTCCCCTTTAAAATTTCACTTCCTGTGCATATTCTTTTTTTTTTGTGAAGATTTTAGTTTTTACTTTTCAATTAAGTTTATAGCTCTCATGATGGCAGAACATCAAACAACGGACATGGCATACTCAGAAGAAAAAGGGAAAAGAAATCAAATCTATTAGTTAAAAAATCTTTTTTATCATTCATTAGACATTCTTACGACTTGCAGGGTCTAATGCATAGTTTGTGAAGAGTTACAGCTGGCAGCTCTGTGGACTGTACTTCAGACAGATTATTAGCCAAAGTTGTCTAGATATTGTTCTGAATGATTTGTGGACTCTAGTACTACCTTAATATCAAAGAGGTGAGTATGGCAATGTTGCTTTGTACAGGTCTAGGGGTGCAAGTTCGCTCAGCTGAAAGTCCAGTTGGCTTAGACTCACCTGGTCTGTGAATACCTGGATACTCAGCTGGAAAGGCAGAACAGGATAGATGTTACGCTAATCAAATCATTCTGTTGTGTCCATTTAATATGTGTGTGACTGCATCTCGAAAACATCAGCTCAACAGGCCTTGCAGAGCTGTCTGGCTGAACTAGTGTATTCAGACAGGTCTATATGTAGTTGCACGACAACTGCAAGTACAGAACAACCAGAAATATGAATTATAATACTGGCATAGGTATTTAATACATGGGTGCATGTAGCGAATGACAGCACGGACTCAAGAAGTGGTGCATCTTGAGACCTTTATTGTTTATTTCTGAGCATATTTATACTGAGAAGTTAGCTGCTTCAGTGGTTTTACAGATACGCTTTGCTAAGCCAGTCACCATGCTGATCATGCTCCTGTTCATGCACAAGCTAGCCAGTCACCATGCTGATCATGCGGCGATCACATGGTAGGTAGCCAATCATCACACTGATCATGCAGCGATCACGCCTTGTACCTTGCTGCTTGCTTCCTCCTTCCCACAGCTTGCTACTTGTAACCTTCCGCCAGCTTAACCCTGTCATGACCCTCCACATCTCCCCCTTCCTTTAATAATTGAAGGGCTAAGGCGGTATGAACTTGCAGGGTCATGACTTGTTTCATACTGCGATCAATCATTTTTTGTACTCAATTCAATAAGCATGGCACACAGATTAGTATTGCAATGAATACAAAAACTATAATGAGTCCTAGGACCAGTATGAGTTTTAACCAAGGCCCTACAGCAAGCGTATTTAACCAATCGAAAATTCCCCATAAGTTTTTCCCACCATCTTCTTGCAATTGTTAACTCCTTCAACTTTGCAATGCTTGTATGTATTGACTCAGAATGATCACTCATATTCATACAGCACATTCCCTCAAAATCCTGACAGCCATGGCCTTGGGCCAACAGAAAAAATCAATTGCAGCCCGATTTTGTAAGGTGGCGTGTCTAACTGAATCTACGTCAGTTAATGGGGCATTCAAAGCAGTACTAGTAGCATTTGCTTCCTTTGCAAGCCAACATCCTAATTTGTTAAGTTGTGATAAAGCGTGAGCAGTTCCTACTCCTGCGAAAATACTACCCAAGACACGTTCCCTTGGATTCCAAAATTCTATGTTGCTATTGCAACCTGACGTAAAGCTGTGAGTGGATCGCTTTGTTCGAATATGGACAATTCTATTAATTAACCATTTTTTGGGATGGAACAACGTCAAAAGCCCAAAGGTACATGGGCCCCCTACAGCTTTACCTCGTATGCCTTTCCAAGCTCTCTGGCCACAAATTAAAAATACATTAGTGGATAACCCTATAGGTTGTGGTCCAGGTGTTATTTGGCTCGAGGTGGTGTGGTCACACCATACAGATTTATTGGCATAGATGCCTGTGGGAGATACGTCAATGCCACTATCATTAAGATAGCTCCCTGAAGTATAGTTTAGATAAAAACAAATTGCAGCCTGCGTTGTTCCTAGTAAGTCAAGTTCTTGTGGTTGCAGTGGCAGGGCAGAAAAATTATTTGCATTGCGCATATTGTTATACCATGTGGAATTTTTCGCACCCATGCGTCTCCATTCTGCATTGCACCACCATTTGGGCTGAAGTGTACCTGGCGCACTGCAATTTGGTAACACAGTATCATTGTAAAGAGACCCCATGCGCTGTGTATCAAGAGGAAATCCGACC
Organism: Apteryx rowi; assembly: GCF_003343035.1. Taxonomy (NCBI): domain Eukaryota; kingdom Metazoa; phylum Chordata; class Aves; order Apterygiformes; family Apterygidae; genus Apteryx; species Apteryx rowi. The sequence continues at coordinate 65,437 of NW_020451291.1, forward strand.
AGGCAAGTGCAGAAGGGGTCTGATGGCGTCACCATTGATAAACACAGGGTGTCTGTATTGGTTACATTTGCAAGAGTCACCCAGACGTTGTCACGCTCCCAGGTGTCTGGTCTGACAGGCATGCTTGCTGCTCCGAGGATGAGGCAACTTAAGGTCGTATACATCGCGACAGCACCCATCATAACCGAGTTCCTGTAGAAACACAAGCATTTCCCCTCCCCCAAGTTATCAGTTCCATTGGTCCCACCCATTGACCAGAAACCAAATCTTTGACCAGAACTGGGGGCTTTTGTATTAATCTTATGTCTGAGGCGTACTGACGTTCAGAACTATTATGACCTGTTTCATCACAATTCAAAAAATTAAGGACATACAATGCTTTGTGCAGTTGTTCTTGTGGGGTGAGCAGTGTCTCCCCCTTCTTTTGTTTTTGTATCATGTCTTTTAGGCTGCAATGTGACTGTTCAACAATGGCTTGGCCAGTGGGAGAGTGGGGTTTTCCCCTTTATGTGAGAAATGCCCCATGTATTAAGAAATTGGCGCGCACAGCCTGAGCAATAGGCTGGGCCGTTGTCTGTTTTGATGGTCGTTGGCACCCCCTGGACCACAAAGCAGGCAAACCAATGACAAGTCACATCCCCAGCCTTTTCACCAGTGTGGGCAGTGGCCCACAGCAATCAAGAATGGATGTCAACTGTGACATGTACATATTTGAGGTGGCCAAATTCTAAAATATGCGTAACGTCTGTTTGCCACAGTTCATTAGCCTTCAAACCTCTAGGGTTCGCTCCTTCCTTCGAAGGCATTGGGGCGAACTGCTGACAGTCTGGACAAGACAAAATAATGTCCCTGGCCTGCTGGATGGGTAGTTGAAACTGCCTCTTCAGCGAGCGGGCGTTTTGATGAAAGAAGGAATGAGATAACCTGGCCTGTTCTAGAAGGTTGGGTACCACCACTGGCATGGCTGCAGCATCAGTGTGTCAATTGCCTTCAGCAATGGGTCCAGCCAGGTCCGTGTGCGAGCATACATGTAAAACATAAAAGTCATGCTTTCTACGATTAATAAGCGTCCAGAGAGTGTAAAGTTCTGCAAAGAGCAGTGGATTGGAGACTTCCCGGAGAAAGGAGGCCTCCAATCGTTGTACAAGACCTGCAGCATAACAGGAATCAGTAACGACATTTACAGGTTCATTGGCACAGAGTTTAAAAGCCATACGGACGGCCATCATCTCCAGTACCTGTACCGACCCTTGCTCCTGTGCCTGTACTGTTGTTTTCCATTGTTGCGTAGCAGGGTCCTGCCACATGATTGAGGCTCTTTTTGTCCTTCCTGAAGCGTCGGAAAAGACAGTCAACCCAGGAACCGGGATGGGGCGACAATGGCGTTGAGCAACTAGGGGTAAGTTGCCGGCCTCCGCCCACAACTGTGCCAAGGATAATGGATGGAGAGTTGCCCAGTGAAATCGGCAAGGGCTATTTGAAAACCCCAATATTCCGATATTAACCAGTTCAAGTTTTCGATTGTGGCTGGGATATAAATAATGTCAGGATCACAGCCATTCATGGTTTGTAGTCTTTCCTGTCCTTTGATAATAAGCTTAGCATACATTTCTGTAAGAGTCCATAAGGTTTTTGGTGGGGTATGTAACAGAAAGATCCATTCCAAAATGTGCAGTGGATCTGTGCTTTTTACATCCCATTGAAATTATACTGCGAAAGGTTGAAAGTGGTTGGCAATCAGAGCTAAGTAAAAAGGCAATGAGAAGTCACGTCGCCAACTCTGGCATTCTTCCAGAGTGCGGGCACATAACTGGAGTGCCTTTCTTGCTTCAGGTGTTAAAGTCTGAGTAGAAATTAGAGAAGTGTCCCCTTTGAGCATTTCAAAAAGGGGGTGTAAGAGTTCCGTAGAGAGTCCTATCACTGGTCAGAGCCAATTAATGGCCCCTAATATTTTTTGCAGGTCATTAAGCGTGACGACAGCGCTTAATTGTAGTTGGATCGGCTGCGGCCTAATGATATGCTGTGTAATATGCCACCCAAGATAGAGCCACGGTGGCTTCCATTGTACCTTTTCAGGGGCTACTTGTAATCCCGCAAGATGTAGATGGTGTATAACCACATTAGTTACCTCATGTAAGATTTGCTGTTGGCCAGTAGCTATCAGAATGTCATCCATGTAATGGTATATGATAGCGCTGGGAAACCTTTGTCGGACAGGTTGCAAAGCCCTTGCTACTGCTGCCTGACATATCGTAGGGCTATTTTTCATACCTTGTGGTAAAACCACCCAGTGGTATCGTAACATCGGCGCGGCATGATTTACAGAAGGTAGAAAAAAGGCAAACCGGGGGGCATCCTCAGGATGCAGGGGAATAGAGAAAAAACAATCCTTTATGTTGATTATCACCAAAGGCCAATTGATAGGTAGCATAGCTGGAGATGGCAATCCCGGCTGTAATGCACCCATGGGTTCGATTACAGCGTTAACAGCCCTGAGATCATGTAGCATTTGCCATTTACCGCTCTTTTTCGGGATACAAAAAACAGGGGTATTCCAGGGGCTAGTAGTTGGTACTATGTGCCCCAATTGTAACTGTTCTTTTACCAACTGCTGTAAATGGTCCAGCCATTCCTTCTTTAGGGGCCATTGATCAGCCCACACTGGGGTGTCCATTTTCCAATTAAGTCTCAGAATTTTTGATCCATCTTGTCGGAATGGCGGATCAATGGCCCCTGTCAAAAAGTCGAATGTGCAGCGGGGGCAGCTTGAATAGTAGTGCCAAATTGGCCCAGCACATCCTGTCCCCATAGCATACAAGGGATGGGAGCTATGAAGGGCGCCGCTCGGGCCGACTGGCAATTGGGCCCTATGATAGTTAGTAAGTGGGCACTTTGTCGAGGTCTTTGCATGCCCCCGACACCCACGATGGTTGATGCTGGTGATATGGTTTCCCAATGGGTGGGCCACTGTTTTGTTTATATTATCAAAACATCTGCTCCAGTGTCTACAAGGCCCCTAAACTTAAGTCCATTTATATGGCATTCTAGCATTGGTTGAGAGGAAGTAATCGCCTTTGCCCAATATATCTGAGGTGCTCTGGTGCTCCCAAATCCACCATCTTTCCTCTCGCCTATCCCCTGCAGGGTCTTACTACAAAAGGGGATGATTTGAGCTATTTGTTGTCCTTTAGGGATAAAGCAAGGGGGAACAGGGGTCCAGGCCATAATGTTTATTTCCCCTTGAAAATCTGAGTCAATTATGCCTGGTAAAACAAACAGCCCCAGTTTCGTGGTTGACGATCGACCAATTAGGAGTCCGTGCAGCCCTTGCCTTAATGGGCCTCACACCCCCATGGGAATAAGGCTTACTGCAGTCGAAGTTAGAGTCACGGACTCGTCGGCGGACAGGTCCAGCCCTGAGCTTCCTCTTGTGGCTGGGACGAGCTCACTGACCAAGCGTTTGTGCCCGCATTTGTTTGGTTGTTTGGGGTGCGCGGTCTCGCCCCCCACCTCCCGTTTCCCTGGGTAGTAGGTTCCCCTTTATTATTAAACTTGGAGTGACCTTCGTTGGCCCAATGCTGCCCTTTCCCACACTTGGGGCAGTCACGCGGGAGCATCAGTTTCACGCCAGAGTTCTTTGGACAATTGTTTTTGAAGTGGCCCGCTGCCCTGCAGCGGAAACATCCTTCCTTCCCTTTTGTCCCCCTTTGCACATACAACTGAGCCGCTAGTGCAGCGGCAAGAGATTCGGTGTGATGGCATATAGAACCTATGTTTTGACAAGCCCGTACCATATCGGCAATAGTACAAGTTGCTCAATTTCGAATCACCTGCAAGGCTCTCACGCAGTCAGCATTTGCATTCTCAAAAGCAAGCTGCTTCAGCAATAACGCTCGAGCCTCCTCATTCTCAATTTGCTGCTCAGTTGCCGCATATAATCGATCAACAAATGCGGGGTATGGTTCCGTAGGTCCTTGCAACACTTTTGCAAAGGACAAACTTGAGTCGGCGCTTACACCCGGCAGCCCGTGCAAGGCTTGTAAAGCGAACTTGGCAATCATTTCATATGTTTCTCTATCATAATCCGATTGGGCTGCCAGGTTTGCATGCAGCCCTTCTCCTGCCAATCGAGAGTAATCTGGTCCCTGTCGGTTTGTCACATTGTCAACAGCTTGAATAGTACACCTTTCTCGGAAGTCTGAAAGCCATACAGTGTACTGAGTGTTAGTCAAGACCATTTTCATTAACGCTTTCCAGTCATAGGGAGTCATCACATACGTAGTGGAAAGTGCCTCTAAAAAGGTGACAGTATGACTGGACTGGACTCTGCTCTCCATTACCAATTTCCACAATTCTTTGACTATCTCATAGCTGAAACTCTGATAAGCCGGACGTTCCCCTGGTTTATCGATGACTGGGAATGCGGTAATAGTCTGTAAATCCCCTGCTCGTAAGGCCTCCCGGCGGCACTTCTCCCATTTATCTTTCCCTTGTCCTGCCCGTAGTCCCCGATCGTCATCGGGAGGGTATAAGTCGGGCTCCTGCTCTGGATCTATAAATTACAGGTTGCCCAGAGAGGTTGTGGAGTCTCCTTCAAAACGCGCCTGGATGCAATCCTGTGCAATGTGCTCTAGGTGACCCTGCTTGAGCAGGGGGGTTGGACTAGATGATCTCCAGAGGTCCCTTCCAACCTCAGCGATTCTGTGATTCTGTGAAATCCCGGGTCGAAGGGATCGTCTTCATCCCTGCCATCGGCTTCTCCAAGAAGAGCTTTGAAATGCGAGTTCCCGGAGAATGGGGCCGGTTTATGAATACTCTTCCTATTTTCCCCATTCCCCAACTCAGGGGTCGTCTGGGCAGAGCCCAGGCTGTGGGAGGATGCCGCGACTACCGAGGGCTGCTCCTTTAAGGAGGACGCAGAAGGTAAGGATGTATCACAGGCGGAGGGGGCAGAAGCCAAACTCTTTTGTGTAGCTTTTAGAGTGTTCATGATTGTCCCCCATGTAGCCAAATGCTTACAAACTGCGACATCTCCAGTCCCTACTTCTTCATATAGTCTTTGACCTACTTTTGCCCATTCATCGAGTTGAAATGTCCCATTTGCAGGGAAGTCGGGTACATTTCTCATAATCCAATCCAAGAGTGTTAATAATTTGCCATCCGAAATGCCCCAATTATGCCTGTCCAAAAGCCGTCTCAATACATCGAGACTTTGTTTCTGTTCTAGGGATAACCTTCCCCCCATGATTCCCGACCGCTCACCTTCGTCGAGGTGATGGGCACACAGTACTTGGTAAGGCTTGGAGTCTTGGTTCAGTCGGGTTTCGCTACCGGATAGGCGTCGTCTTCTTACACCGAGCTGGGTCCCTGTTCGGGCGCCATTTGTAGCGAATGACGGCACGAACTCAAGAAGTGGTGCATCTTGAGACCTTTATTGTTTATTTCTGAGCATATTTATACTGAGAAGTTAGCTGCTTCAGCGGTTTTACAGATACGCTTTGCTAAGCCAGTCACCATGCTGATCACGCTCCTGTTCATGCACAAGCTAGCCAGTCACCATGCTGATCATGCGGCGATCACGCGGTAGGTAGCCAATCATCACACTGATCATGCAGCGATCACGCCTTGTACCTTGCTGCTTGCTTCCTCCTTCCCACAGCTTGCTACTTGTAACCTTCCGCCAGCTTAACCCTGTCATGACCCTCCACAGGTGCATATATGTCATAATATGGTGAAAATAATTTCTGTATTAAATAGCTTTTGTGTATTATTACCAGGAACTAATTCAGTGACAGATATTTTTATCCTGTGAAAGACAAGAAATGAATGATACCTTCTGCTAGCCAGCATTAAGGAATATTTTATTCAGATTGCCAGGTCTGTTGATTCATCATAACAATTTTGTCAGATCACATCAACTAAAATTGCTCTTGAAGACAGGTACAGTAACCAAGTAATGCTGATGCATAAATTAACTACCCTAGAAAAAAACAATCAAATATAAAAAGCTTCTTGACATGTTCCTCGACAGTAAATAAAATATTATGTGATGATTACACTCTAATTCAATAGAAGCAGAAAACTGATCTATAAAATATTTAACAAACCAATCTGAGTGAAACAAGCCCAGTCTCACCAGTCTATGTGAAAAACTGAATTACTGCCTCTTCAAATTCATCACAAATACTTTGGTATGCTCTTTTAATCGGAAGGTCATTTAAAAAAATGACAGGCAAGAGTTATTTCTATTTCGGCAAATATTTGAACGTACTACCTTGTTGTGTTTATATAAAACTGTGTGCATTGTCCTTGTGTAAGTACTTTTCTCTCTGACCTTTTCAAGCATATAGCAAATAAATCTTTCCTTGGCTTTAAAGTGGCTGTCACAATAACACCACAGGGTTCTAGGCTTGTTGACTAACAATTTCAAAACAGTCTACTCAATTTGGAAACATTTTTCTTTGAAATTAATAAATGTTGGTATGAAATGACTAGTCAGCTTTAGAAGCTTCAGTCCATGAATTTGAATGCATTTCCCAATTACATTCGCTTATAGTTGTATAGATAAGGAAGTTGTATCATTTTTTATTTAGCTGTGATTAAAGTAAACCATTGCAGTAAGGTAAGGTCTCACGTACAAATATTGTATCCATTTCAGCAAGATTTATTTTGGTTTCCCTTAAACTGATCAGGAATTTTTCTGGTGCAGTTAATTAAACCACACTTCTAGTTACAGGAGTGACTAGGTAGGAGTTTGCACAGCCTCAATTTGAAAGCCCTTCATTTGAAAGAAAAATGATTCATACGATTTTACCCTTACTGCCAGCACTTCAAACTCAACTCAGAATCTCCCATTCAGGCTACATACTTTCTGTGCTCTGACCTAAATGAGCTTTTTTTGCTTAGGTTCAGGGATCCTTGAGGTGTGACATTCAGAATTAGGATAGAGTCAGGTTTGAACGATCTAGGCAAGCAGTGAGGGAAGGTACAGAAGGGAAAAAAAAAAAAACAGAACAAAGCAAAACAAACAAACAAAAATGTCTTGTGGGCAATTTGCCAAAGGAGATTTTGAATTTTCAAGATAAAACTGTTTTCTTCTATCTCTTAACAAACCACTCACGTCAAATATATGCTGCAGGACTGTGGCTTCTACCTGTGATCATAACAAATCTAATCTAAATGTAAGGCTACCACCTGACAAATATCTATGGCTGGAGAAGTGTGAGATAATAACTGAGAATAGGATGATATCTAAACTGTGATGTACCGTGTGGGATTTATCTCACCTGGCCTCAAACATCTGAAGCACAAAAGCTATGAAGCATATGAAGTATATGTGAAGTATATGAAGCTAAAGCTTGCTGTGAGACAAACCATGTGTCAGAGTGCCGCGGGACCAGGAGCTCCCCGAGGGCTGGTATCGGCAGGGACTCCCGGTGGCGGCAGAGCCGGGCCTCGCCGCCAGGACCTGTCTCGTCCCACCACCCCACAAGGGAGCAGGGCAGCCGGGGGCAGCTGGGCCCCTCAGGGTGCTGACACCTTGGGTTACGGCAAAGATAAATTCACGCTACCCGCTGCCGCTTGTTTTGTGTGGCAATTTGAGACAACAAAGGAGAGTGCCACGTCCTCCTTTTTTTGATGGTGTTTAATACAAATCCTCAATCCCAAACTTGTAAGTATGGTGGATCTTTCACAGTAAAACAAGTAGATTGTCAAAAACTAGGGGCCCTTTAAAATGGGAAAAGGAGATATATCAGATAGAGTTGTCTGCTATTGTTACCGCTGTTTTGTACTAGAAAAGGTCTCAAAACAGGTGTGGCAAAGCATCTGATGTAGTCAATTTTCTCAGGTTGCCAGAACCTGGGAATATGAGAAGTTCATTCTAAAATACTTAATGTAGCCTTCAAACTTACAGCTACATCACTGAATATAAAACTAAGCATAAAGCCAAATCATTTGCAAATTAAAGAGAATCACTTTAAACTGATGATGTTAATAGGGAGGGATTTAACTTAGTAGAGAGAAACTTAAAAGGCCAAATTACTGCAACTACTTCTAGTGATAAATGGTCTCCTAAATAGTTAGAAACCTGCAAGAGAATAAAGATTCATTTTATATATAATATATTTTATCATAAATGATGTATTTTAGTCTGCTTTAAATGCAGGACCAAGTCCCTAATAGCGTGTAAATATCTCTTTCCTTCCTTGATGTTATTGTGTAATGTTGGGCAGTTACTGAAGATCTCTTCAATGTGTAGTAGGTCTGATTCTCCAGTGCGTGGTTCTTTCTGCAGCTATCTCATTTACATCTATTTTGCAAAAGCAAAGTGATCTTAATCTGCTTTTGCAGATGTGTTTACAGGAGTAGGAAATTAGAAGTTGTTTTATTGTCTTTTGTTCACTAATATAACACTATGATTCTGGATTTACTCTATAAAAAGTTAACTTAAACTGAACTTCTCTCTAAATAGTTTTCATACGTCTTAACTGGAGCTAGTGCTGGAAAAATGGAATAAATATAGCTCTCCAAACCACACTTATTATAGTTTGACCTATGTTTGCTATGCTTTGTTCTAAAAAAAAAAAAAAAAAAAAAAAAAGTCTTTCTTTCTATTTACTTTGGTTAGTGTTATTTCAAATCTATCGACTTCCATGGCTTTATTCCTTATCACAGTAGGTGTTGTAACTAAAAATGAGGCTATTAGGAATATTGTTGAAGCAGACTGGGTATTATTTAGCAATAAATTACTCAAAGTAGGTAACTCTTCCTTCCATAATTTGTAGCGCTTGGTAGTGGTCTGACATTAGACCTCATCATATCCTCTTTTCACATCATTAACCACAACTAGAAATCACAATTTCACAGTAATTGAAGCACTACTCTGTAACAGTGTTGTGGGCTCTATTTTTTAGGGTTATATTATTTTGAAATGCTTTGGCTATGTTTAATCAGTTATGTTTTTAAAAGACTTCAGTAGACTTGTCTGCAATTTACTGTGGAGGGGAAGTAACACTAGAACATTACCTCTTGTCTGAACGGATTTAATACATACCGCAGATAAATTTTACAATATGCAGATCTGAGATGCATGATACTAGTATTCAAGCTCAGTAACATAAAGGTAGAAACCTACATGGAGTGGGTTTTACAATCCGAACTACAGACAAGATCTCTGGACTATGATGAGAAGGGAGCAAACCTTCATAGTGTCCAAGTCAACATACCAGAAAGAAAAAGAAAAAAAACCTTCTCAAATGAAAAGGAGTCTGACATCTTATGTGGGTCAGACCACACAGGAACCAGTATTCATTTAGGGGAGGCATTCTTCTTTGTGCTGTAGAATTATGTGGCTGCTTCCCAACTCACACAGCTTAAAAATCCTTCCTTCCTGAACTTCAGCTTAAAAAGATTTCTCATTCAAATGGTGAAGGAGTATGACAATCAAGAGGTTTCCTACACCATGCCTTAACATCTACATATCTGTAAGATAAAAAAATTCTTCAGTGTAAGTATACAGCTAAGATTTTTTTATTAACTTTTGTAATGCATTTTGTTTACAAGCTTTGTAGGTAAAGGGATTACAATTTGGTAGAACTGTTAAACAAGTGACTATAATCAAATTTCATTGAAACAGTTTAAATGCATTACAGTATCTTGAAAGTACTACTGAAACAGTTGGAAGTATGCTTTCTTCTGGCTAAGAGATGGGAAATCAATTAGATAAATGGAACTCTCACATCCACTTCTTTCTATTTCTGCCCAACTGCTTCCTATTTGGGAAGTAAGTTAAAGTGAGATCCTTCAGCACTGGAAAAAAAAATCAACTTTTTAGTTGTTTTTGTTAGGCTGTTTGTGGGTTTTTTTTCTATTTATTTTTTATGCCTTCTAAACTGAGTACCTGCCAAGATTGAAATGGCTGTATAACAGTGATCCTCAGCCAAATCAAAAGAAAAACTGCTGGACATCTTGAGGCATCTGCTTCAGTGAGATGACCTGTCTTGTCCACAGGCCAAGGCTCTAAACTTCAACAGCATTTAAACTCCATTTGACTGGACAAAAAAATTGAACCGATGTAGTTATCAGGACCCTGAGGGCACTAACAGGCTCTGCAACCTCTTCCCCCACCTCCTTGGGGTTTGGCTCCCTGTGTTGTTCAAGGTCGGCTCTGATATGGTGCATTTGTGTACCCTGGGATCAGACTGCTGTGAAAACAGCCAGGCTGTGAGAAGAAGCTGTGGGGAATTTCATGTGGGGTCTCTGGCCCCTTTGCTTGGGAGCTGCACTTAAGCTCAGGCTGTTGCCCTTGGTCCTTGTGTGAGTTATGTTGCATCTGTGCCTCTGCCCGGCCTTGTACCGTGCTGACGCTGACCTGGCCTTGCTGACCTGACTTCCTGGCCTCATCCCAGACCTGCCTTGTCACTATGGACATGGCTGGCAATCACAGGGCTCTTGACTGACACTGGTCGCTGTCACTAAACCCTCTGCTCTTCTTGCGTGAGTGCTGTGGGACTGTGTCCCTTGTTGGTGACTCGTCGCTCCTGACGCCCCTTCACTTGTGAAGCAGCCTTACGATTGCCCTGGCAGTAGAAAGCTCATTTGCTGGATCAATGGTTTTGCAGAATGCAATTTAGTTTAAGACTAAGTATGAAATGGTGTTTTCTCTTTCTTTTTTCTGATCCTCGTATTGACGCAGAATTGGCCTACATTGCATACTGAAATCTCTTATATGTCAGAATAGCTGGCGAACTTTGCCAGATATACCTCCACCTCTGGGAGATCTTTGTTACATCGTCCTTCTCTCTTATGTTTCCTGGGAAGCAAAAGAAACAGACCTTTATATGTCACGTTTGCCTAGTTTAAGGGATACATACCTGATGTCACAGAACTTTCTTTTTTGAGCCACCAAATTTAGGACAATTTGGGGAGTTAGGGTTAGCCTTAAATCAGCATTTTTATTCTATGACACATTGTGTTTATTCTTATCATTATATAAATAGAGGTGATCAGAAAATTTCCAAAAAAATGTATTTTTCCATCAGAAAAAAGGACAGTTCTGAGTTTTTTGTAGGAACACAACAGTATAGACTGAATTTTCTTTAACAAATGATCCTGCACATCTATAACAAAGTTTTAGTCAAAACTGAAGAGTATAAGACAATTAGCCAAAAGAGTCCTGGCTGCAGAACCATCTGGTGACCACAGTGTACACCCCGCACAGGTTGTCATTTTCATTCCATCTGCGTGCCCTGATACATCAGGAATCTCTTTTCTCAGTATTTCTTTTTGCAGACAAAACTAAATATTTATTTGGTCAATGTAAGACTGATGCCAGAGTTAAATAATATTGTCCTCATGTAGAGTATGGGAAACCTGGCTAATACAATTACTGTTTATTTATTTACATAAAGTCGCACAGCTCCAAAGCGGAGACCAAATGAGACTATTTTACCTTGTGGCTGGGCTTACAGTCTGAGCAAATATCAAGTTGAGGACTTAAAACTTTGTCTTTCGCTATACAAAATTACCCAAGATGTAAGGGTCCAGCGGGGGTGACACCTGGACTCCCAGCAGGAACAGATACACAAACACAAGGCACACTGAGGTCGATGCTAAGCATTTATTACCTCTGCGTCTGAGCGGGGGTTCCCCAGCGATTTCCCGATCGAGGCAATAAAGGAGCAGGAGAGTCCCTGGCACCGCTGAGCGTCGGTCCATGGCGAGGAACGCCGGGGGGGGCACTGTACGTGGTTTTTGTGTACTATACACATGCGCAGTGGGCACGCTGAGCTGATCGCTAATCTTGAGTCAAAGCCCAGGTGCACACCACACTGGCATAGGCCCAGCTACATGGCTATGGGTCAGCATGCCCTGTTGATGCTCCTTTTCCCACAGAACGGTCTGGCTAGCTTCCATCGCCTATCTCCTCGACATTCTTCCACACTTTCCCATACACAAGACAATCCAGATCCTTTTTTTTTCTCACCTCTCACTATTTTTGAAAGTTTTAAAAGTCCAGTTTTTGTCCCAGTGAAGAACACAATATTTGAAACTAGTTTTATTCTTTATTGTAAAATACATTTATTTGGTATGAACATCATCTTGTTCATAGCTCTGGCTCTAGCTAGTTACAATCACATTACACACAGGTCTGCAAAGCTGACATTGTGTGTCAGGTTAAGAGTTTAAAAAACAAAAAAAAAACATAGCAGCAATCAAATTAGCTGAAATAATTAACAGTTACAAATAGCCTTTAGCATAACGTAGACTTTCAGTTGCCTAAATGTTCATCCAAAAGTTAACTCTTTGATGCTTGGCTTGCTTTAACCTCAGAATTGCTACAGAAATGCAGGCTGGAAATGAAATTTAATTTAATTGTAGAGATAAAGTAGTAATTTAATTGTAGAGATAAAGTAAGAAAGTAAGCTAACCTTTAAGGCTGAACCTGAAGTGTTGGATTAGTCATCTAGACCTGCCTGATAAGGAGTCATTTTGGGTTAAAATCTATGTGGTTCTATGGAATTCAAGTCACATATAAAATTCACAGTATCAGCATTTGGAGGCATCACAGCATATCGGTCAGTGTATTACATTAACTGATGATGATGACTGTTGTTTTTTTTTTCTTCTTCTTCTTCTTCTTCTGTACTTCCTCTGACTTCTGTCATGTTTGGGCTGCATCATCATTCTTCAGTGGTGTTATTTTGACTAAACTTCCACATAAGATCTATTTCCGAGAAAAGCCTTTCTGTACCACTGTAATGGGACCACTAACCGAGTGAAGGATTCCAGACATTCATTGCTGTTTTGTACTTTTCCTTTGAGACTTGGGTACCTGTCTTGTAGACAATCTTCATGAAGTTATCCAAGCAATGGCCAGAGATTTGTATTATTTGAATGGAAAAGTTACTAAGATTAGAAATAAAAGCCTATTCAAGTAAAGGTACACACTTTCATAATCTCCTGTATTTGATTCCTCTCACAGTGAAGCAAGGAAGTCTCTTGGTTTAGTTATATAGAAAAGAAGGAATGACAGACTGGAAAATACATGTCATTTTTTCTCTCCTTTTGTTGCCAAAGCAGAGGCCTGTGATACATATGAATTAAATACATATCCATCTGGATAAAATTAATATTCATTTACTTACAATGCATATTAATACTTGTTTGCCTACAAATACAAGCATACAAAAATAGTACTAACATAGTGTGAACAAAAACAGTATGTAAGTATTGGTAACACTGTGATGACATTGCTAGTCATGCCATATATGCATTTTACACTGGTACATGAGCAATGTCACCCCAAAAGGAGCAAACAAAAACATGCGTAGCTGCATGTAGAAGACACACAAGTGATACAAGGTTGAAGGCAAAGAACAAGACAAGCACAAGAATGTGTAAATAGGAGGACATCCTTCCAAATACAGTATTGGGAGCAGATGAGGTCCTGTTTTTGTGAGGGGTTGAAAATAACATCAAAACAATCAAGCATGAAGAGGAAAAACAGAAAACAAAGAGAAGCCTACATCAATTCCAGCTTCTCTCATCAAAGAGCTCCTGAGCTTGCTCACCTCAGGGTCAGCGATGAAGTACCTTCAAGGACACTATCCATCAGCATTAGGCATACAGCATCTGCTCTGTGGTACTGTATACTCATAGCTAACTCAGATCTAGTTGCTAAAGACTAATAGGTTTGTATATGCAGTGGAAGTGTAAGTATGCAGTATATTTTGTGTAAGAATTAACTGTTAGTATGAAGTTTGTTGTCAATAAATGAATTTAGCAGAGTTTAGTTTTAAACTAGTCTGATTTCTCAGTCTTGTAAACACTCCCATCCCAGCAGTCTCTAATTTGCTAGCATATATACATTCAGTTGCCTCACTTGTCAGCAACTTATCTCTTTTCTGGGTCAATAAAGATCTTCTTACTCCTAAGACTTGTTTTTCAAGCCCTCTACAGTTGGCAGTGTTCTTCTGACATGAGTGTACTGTTTTAGTGAATTTTTTTAAGTAAATCTGATCTTATGGTTATTGTTCTTACAGGACTGCAGAGAGCATAGTGAGCTTGGGGTGATCTGAGTCACTTAAAATACTTTTTTTTTCCTTTTTTATTGTAAAAATATAGGTTTTATATTGAGATTTCATTTGGTGTTTGCCTTTTGTCTCTCAACAGTCGAAAGTGGAAAGATTTAAGTTCTAGCATAGTCAAAAATGCAGAATAGTTTCTAGATAGGGTGTGATGGCAGGGATTTCCTTGCTTTATGGCCTTTAGACACTGATGATTAGATCAGCATTTTGAGTAGTACATCAAGGCTGTTGATGCTTATGCCTAATTAATGCAGCGAAGAGGACAGGCAGATTTTTCCATTGATTTTAATAGTAAAAAATCAAATAAGAGTTGTTTTATAAACTGGTGACTTTTTATTTTATTCCACAAATTTCTCTTAGAAAATGTTGTCTTTGCCCTTGTATTTCTATGAAAGCCAATGATTTTTATCTTTATATTTCCTTTAATTAATTTTATTATTATACTTCTGTAGCACACCTAAATATGCTAGAAAAATACTTAAAAATTACCTATGAATCTTCTATTCTAGCTAAATACTAGACAGTTTATTTAGCCTTTTTCATGAGACTCTTCCTTGCTTGTTTTCCAAGTAAGGAGATAGCATATGAGAAACACATTACTTTTCTATTTGGTTTCCATTTTGCGTGGAATGGGGACTTATTGTAAATGGAGGTGTTTTTAATTCGTCAGTGCTCCCCATGGGCTGCTACCCTAGAGGCTTAGAGCTGTGTAATACTTCGTACATGAATGGAGTCTTTTTAACTAAATAAACAAATAAAAGGAAAAATAAATACTCTCTGTGACAATACAGAAAGCCAAAATGTACAACCCAGAGATAAAGTAAGAAAACATCTACTGGTTACCATTTTAGATGTCTTCTTCACACTTGTTGAATAAAATGTTTGACTAATCAATTTCTAAAATATTAACTGAAAAATCTGTAATATATTTGAAGTATTTTATGTTCTTTCTTTCTTATGCTAGAGGAATGACTATGGGTTGTTCATCTAGTCAGAGCAAAGATGGACACCCAATATTAGATATGTTAACTACAGAATAATTTTTTATCCAAGAATATATACCATGTTCTTATTAGGTTTTATATATATATATATATATATATATATATATAAAAATGTTAATAAATACAACAAATAAAAGGCACTCTTTTGGGAAATACTGAAAGAGAATTGCTTTATTTCTCTCTGTCCTTTTAATTTTAAGACTCTGATGTTCCTAAATGAACTTGTAAAGAAAAGTGAAGTTTGAAATAGGACTCATAATTCATTTTGTCAAGCTGATGAAAAATGTTCTTATAAATGGAAAGATACAGAAATAAATGATTACTTTTTTGATTGATGGGCTGCATTATGTTGCTCAGATGCAGTGCGGGTATAAAATAAATCTAACTGTAATAACTTTTCTCCTGGATAATTTGATTATATATGTCATAATTAGGAATATACATATGGCTAATGCCACCAGAAGTAAGATTAACATTTAACATACCTAGAAAATATGTTATCAATGAAGTTTAAGGCATACTGAAATATAAAATGTGATTAAATAAGATTTTAGTCCACGTCTTGGATCACATGCTTAATGTATTTAGACTCTTGTTTATCCTGTCGATATCTCACTACAGTTAAGGTGGAGTGTTAAAATATGATCGCTACTTCACAGGTACTTCTACATATGGATATCTTCAATTCAAAATGACAGCTTTAATATCAAAAAGCAACTTCAACCTTCATTGAAACATTATTTTATATATTGATCCTAGAAAGGTGACACTTAGTGAGTGCTAGAATTTTTCTATATCATTCCCAAACTTCAAAATCACCCTTTAGAGAAACTTAAAAAAAGGGGGGATTAAAACAAGAATCATAATTTCAAATAACAAACTCACTGAATTTCCTGGTACAGAAATTTTTTGGTACCAAGAAGAAGATCTAACTACTTTCACATTTGCAAATTGTGACATAACAGCCTGATTATCATATACTTATGTACCATCAAGTCAGCTGGGACTAGTCTTTGGCATAAATTTTCGTAAGACAAACATAAGATTCCATTCCTTACATATTAACTGGTGCTATTTGGCGTAGATGTAATACAGATAACTGTGCTTGGATGTCACTATTCAATGAGAAGATCACTTCTTTCCTGTTAAGTTAGACTAAATTTGAGATCTGAGCAGGGAATTTTTTTTTTTACCATTGTAAAATAGGTTGGTTTTTTTCTTTATAAACCCACCATCTAAAGGCTTAGTTATGATGATGGTTAATCAGCTCTTTCTGTCTGATAAATCTAGTTACTATCTTATTAAGTTAATTAATATATAACTATCTCAAAATGTTTTCAGTGATTATGCATGATCTTGATTACTAATACTACATTGCAGATTGTGTATGGACTCTTCTGGATATTTCTGACACTTAAAGCCCCCCCACAAACATAAAGAACATGGGCTCAGATCCTCAAGGGCAGATCCTCAAGTATAAATGTGAAAATTTAGTCCTTTCTTCCTAGTGGCCTTGACAGAACTGTACAAATGTGGCTTCACTACAAAGATGTAAATCATGCCTGTTCTCGGAATAATGTCCCACCCTCTACCAGAGGTACCGAGGATTTAAGCTAAACACTGGTGAAAACAGCAATAGCTGCTTTACAGGCGCATTGGCCTTTTCTGCAGACATTTCTGTTTGACAAGAAAAACGCTGGTACAGTCGTTGATACAAACAGTGGTGGGTAGTCTGGAGATGACAAAAGATAGAAGCAGGACAATATTATGGTCACTTCTGTTTATTTAAAGCTGTTTGTAAATAATGAATAGAGTTTATGAGCTTCCATAAAGAACTGAAAGAATTTGAAAAAGAGGACTCTACAGTTACTATGGGATGGATGAGATATAGATGAGATCAAGACAGATACCAATGGTGAGAGCGGAGGGGAGAATGAAAGAGGAAGATTTGATGGGAAGTTTTGTGAAAGTGTGAAAGAAGAAACGGCTGCAAGGAGGTGGGAAGTGGGGGAAGCAATATGAAGAGAGAGTAACTGAATGAATATGAAGATGATGGATAAGGGAAAAAATATTGTGGAGTCAGAGAGTTAAAAAATAAAAATAAAAAATAAAAATAATCTATAAGAACTATACTTCTTTGCTGATGTCAGTGAAGCTGAAGGCACTGGACTGACACTGATCGCATGCCAAGGTGCAAGTCAGCTGATAAAAGTTTCTGCTTAGCAAAAATGCATATGTCCTTGCCCTCTGCTCTGCTAGGGAGACAGAAGAGGAAACTCTGCTGTGAGCTGTATACTCACATGGTGGATTAAAACTGCTATTTGCTCCAAAAAATTTCAGCTGTAACAGAACTTACACTTAGTTGTTGAGTGGTCCCAAGAAACTGCTTGTTGGCTTCCTCACTGTGCTACACTAGGCCTCTGCCAAGAGGAGCTTAGAAGCCTGATAACTTCCTTTTCTATGAAAATGTGTGTACATCGTGTTTAAAATTTGCTGTCTGTGAGTACTAGAGTGTGGAAGCTAAGGATTTACTTTCTGTGAGCATCCATGTGAATAAAACTCAATCACTCAAATGTTCAAGAAGAACAAATACAAAACGATTGGGAGGATGGCTGAAGCAAATATATTTCTAAACTCCCTTTTTGTTTTTTGTTTTGGGGGGTTTTTTTTGCTTTATTCACCAATCTTTTATTGGTTCCTAGGAAAGATTTTCTTCTTTTCTTCTAAAATTTGTCACTTTGGTAATATAGGAGAAAGCTAAGGTATGGTTACACAGCATGCTTTAGTTCTTTTCTAGTGCAACAAGAAATAAGCTTAATAGAATTGCTAATAGCATTTTACATAGGAATTTTACATAGGAATGCTTTCTTTCCCTCCTTCACTCCTCCCCCCCCCCTTTTTTTTTTGTTACAGTAATTGCTGTCTGAGCCTCAAAGGCTAGAAATCGTTTTTCATCTCATGCATGAAGAATTTTAGTCTGATTGATGACAGCTATGGAACCTTTCCTTAGTCACTAAGCTGCACTAATTTGCAAGCTAAAACAATATTAGCAAATTGTTAATGATCCATGAAACTGCTGCAGCAGCCTTAAATGTTATGCTCAGAACTTTCTTACAACTAAAGCAGCTTACCTAAATTCCCACAATGGACACAAAATGAGCTGGCATTTACAAAACAACAACAACAACAACAACAAAAAATAATTGTAGAAGTGACAGGCTTGGCTAATGCAGTACATTAGTGTGAATAATTTATACTGAGGGCACGTGAACAATTAACATTAAAACCCGGACCTAGTTTGTAGCAGTTTGGATTTAATTTTCATGTTGAGTTAAAGCTGGTGCACACATTTCCTGTCTGTGCTTAATGGCTGTAATTTTCCTCTATTTCCATCACTGTGTGGCTGGCTTCTAAAATGAACTGCATTCCTGAAAAAGGAAAATAGAGTCCGTTTTGGAAATACACCTGTGAATATCACTTCCCATACTGAAAGAAAACCACATTTCCTTTTCATTAATGGAGCCCAAAATACTATGTGATAATGTATTTTTGAAGTGCTTTGAGAAATTCTGTTGACTGAGCAATATTCAAATGGTTTCATGTCATCAGAGCATGTGGAAGGCTGGTTCCCAGTCAGCAAGTCAGACTTTGAGAAAACATTTACTTCATTTTCAGCTATGTATTGACTGACAGCAAAAGGAGACTGATAAAGCAGTATGCCCTTTTTTAGCATCTGTGTGGCTCACTGTAGATGGCAAGAAGAGTTTAAACAAAAGTACTGCTATTTCACTAGTCATGGGTAAATAAGTTATTGAAAATATTTTTTTCTGTGAAAAGTTTGAAGATTTAAAGCAAACTATTCATGTGTTTCATATGAAAAATTTTAAGCATCATCTTAAAACAAAAACAAAAGTAGCACAATGTCAAACTGTTCCAAAACAACAGACAAAATATATCTAATATTAAAAAAATATATATATATAAATATATATATATATATAGAGAGAGAGAGAAATAAAAACCAGAGGTAACTTTGGACGCCTAGGGAGAATCTCATAACTGAAGCTATAAAATAGATTAACCAAAGTAGATTTCTGCTCTCTATTCTTATCCTTCTTATATTAGTAGAGAAGGACTTAACGATACTGCTCAAGCATTATGTGCTATTTTATGTTAGCTATGCTGTATTTCATTGTATGTAGTAATGATGTTATTAATTATGTTTTCTTTCAGGAAATCAAAAAGGCCCTCCTGAAGGACTGATGCCTTCTGTGCAAATATATACAGAGACTGTACCTTTCCAGAAGGCTAGCAATCCAAACTGAAGCAAGATGAAGCTGAATGAATAGGGGACAGTAAGAGCTAATGAAATATTATATGTTAATGTAGATTATCTTTTGTACTACTGAATGGTTTCAAACTGTTGAAACAAATATCTCCAAGTAACTCTCAACATTTTTTCATCAGCTTCATCAGTTCTCGAATTTCATGGTCATACAAAGGGTATTTTTACACTCCAAAACACCGTAAATTAGGCTTATTCCTCTTGTGCAATTGTGAAGTTCTGTAGCAAAATGTTTTTATGTGGCCTCAGCATTGGACTGTATATTAACGATATGTATACATTCTCTATTTATAATTGTTATGAATTCTCTGTTAATAATTGTTGTTCTTAGTTTTCCTCAAAAACATTAGTTTATATCCCATCAAATATGAAGTATTTATTTTCATGGAGTGGAAATGTATGATGTAACAAGTTATTACACCTCTTTTTTTTTTCCTTTATAAGCTACATAGAGATGAACTCTTACAACTTTCATGATCTTCTTTCGCACCAGTCTCTTTCCATCTGAACTGATGCTGAATGTAAGATGCACACAAGTTCAACAATATTTTTGTAGCAGAAAGAGGGCTGAAAATAAGAGCTCAGTTTACACATATCATAAGTTTAACACACTATGATTGTATTTGCCACTTTTCATTAAAGTAGGAGAAATAATCATACTGTTCAAGTGAGCTAGTGTATGTCAATAACAAAAGAGGGGTTTTGCTATTGGAAACTCCTTTCTATTTATGTTCAGTAAAATCCACTGTTAGGTGAAAGATAAAGATGAGTTTGGATGCTTTGTTTTTCACTGGGTCTGGACAAAAATACTCTTAATTGTTATATAAGTTTTTAATATAATGATCAATCAACCAAATCCTACTTCATCTTGGTCTCTGTCTCTGTCAATGGATTATCTGATAAAGAAATAAACTAGAAAATTTGGAAGATCTAAACTTGAAGAAAAATGTTTAAGTAGGAGGAGAAGGAAGAAAAGGTCAATATATATCTCTCAAAATGTTTCTAAGAATGAAAAATATGAGAGAAATTTTACCGCACTGAAGTTGATGAGAATTTTGTCATTAAGGTTAAAAAGACAGAGGTTTCACCTTTTAGTATTTATACCTCTGCTGCATGACTGCTATACACTAATAGAAAGTGCAGAGAAATGATGAAGCAACATTTAGTCTGTGGAAATAAAGGCATAAAAGGACACTGCTAGAAGATATGATGCTGAATCATCAGGGCTGCCAGTGTGGCCTTTTTGTTTTAAGTTAGGTAAAGAGTGAATTATAAAAGACTGTCAGGATTAAAGAATAGATTGTTTTATTAACAAAAAAGGAGTAAAAAGAGGTTAGTAATTTTGAAACCTTTCCTCCAATATATCATTTGAGGCCATATGAAGTCTCCGTTTGTTGTTGTTGTTGTTGTTGTTGTTTGTTTGTTTGTTTGTTTATGCAGAACTACCCGTCAATGTCTGTCTGACACAGATCTTGAAAAGTAGCTGTGAATAAACACTGAGAGACAGGTACACAAAATGCATTAAACTATAAAACATTTTATGAGCATGGAGAGATGTTGTAGAGGGACATTTCTGCATTTCTTTTTTAACTTATTACAATTGATTTTGTTTAACACCATCACCACATTCGGATTACCAACAAGTCACAAGATGATCTGTGGACATGGTGGCTTATCACAAAATGTGCTTTTAAATGAATTTACTTTTTTATAATTGAAAAATGTAATGTTATATTTCTATGTTAATAGAAAAGGATAAACAAATTTTAACAGAACTAATCAAACATTCCAAGAGCAAGTATACCTGTGGTGTTTGATTTTGCACAAACATAAAGCAGTTCTCTAAGCAATTTTTCATTTTATATTTCTTGTTTTAATTTGGAATAAGAGGAGAAAGACAAAAATGAAACTTAAAGTAGAGTTGTTCTTTTTCCTACATACGCTGAGACAATAAGAACATCTTAAGGTAGTATTACTCAGATAATGGTAAGAAGCACAGGGCCTATGGTATTTTTTACAACACACTTTGACTTCTACATGTTATTTTCCCAGGAAATACTTTTAGTAGTTAAATGAATGTTTTATTTTAGAATTTTGCAACATACAAAAATACCACAAAACCAGAAATGCTGTGTTGCTCCTCGATATCCCTACAGTAAGCTTAACATTCCATTTGACAGCAAATAACATTTGGAACCTGATCTCTGTGGCCTTTTTAAAGTCCAGATTCCTCATGGCTGAGTATATGCTTCTCTTTCTTAAAGCAAACAGTTTTAACAGAAGCTTCCCCCATAGGCAGCATTCTCTGAAAACTCTTGAATTCACTATTATACATGACAATGGCTTGATTTTTCTGTTTTTCTAGGTGCATGATTTTTTCAAGCAAAGAATAATGTAACCTTTATGCCCATCTTTGAAATCTTACAATACTTGTAATTCTTGGCAGAGACAGGAAACTTTCCTAGACTTTGAGAAAATATTCCTTTTACATCTAAGGTCTTAGGTTTCATCCTAGATCCCAGATTAGTTTGAACTTCTGAACAAAGTACAAGGGAACATTTACTACAACTCTCCCATAAATTGCTCAAAACTTGAAATATAAAAAGGAATGAGGAAAAAATTAAAGAAATGCCACTTTTGATCAGGTATGTTCCAATATTTTTGCATAACTCCGGTAGAGCTGTAATTCCCTGATTTAATGATGTGCTGTTTTTGATAGTAGTCTTTCATTTTGACTAATATGCTGCATACCAAAAGCCATCAGTCAACACAGTAGTGACTGTAGAGTTTCTGCATACAAACCAATTTCTAAAACCTTGTTTAAACAACACCTGTATAAAAGTTTGTGAGTTTACTTTAAAGAGGCTTTTGAAAACCTTTTTTTTTTTTTTTTAATCTATACACCTGGAGATCAAAATTTCTTGAACTTTAGTCTGGATTTTGGATTTAGAGAAAATCAGTAAGATAAAGAACCAAGTGGGAAACTATTTTCATCTTGATTCACTTGAAAACTATGAAAAAATGCAAGCTAGGGCCCTAACCAGGTTTAGCCAAAAACATTAACTTCAAAAAGAGTTTAGACTGAGGTGTTCAAATTAACCCTGAAAAAGTCAGTTTCATGAGGATGAAACTCTCCCAAGATTATTTCAGAAAATAGGTGCCATCATTTTATGACTGATCAGACTGAGGTAAACTGTTAGGGCTTAACTACTCCACTTCATTCAACTCAGCCCTGACACACTGGGTCAAGTCTGGGTGTGATTTTTAAACTTATTTTGGGATGGTTTAAATCTCTCTGTAGGCATATCTAGGTCTTGAAAAGACATAATCTATAGAGAGTTAAAGCAGAGCTTAGATGATTAGCTTAAATTGGGCAGTTAGCTTTTAGTTGCCTGCAGTTGCATGACATGAATCTGGCTGATGAGTTGACTCATTTTAGTCAAATCGGAATTGTCAGTAGCTTCCCTGGACTCTGAGACGATGCTCTTCATGTATTACTGCTTGCCTCGTTAATGACATTTGAACTCACTGCTAGCTTTAACCTCTCAAGCAGGCAAAAAGAAAGGCTTGTTAGTGGGGAATGTGTCAGGGTTTAGCAAATTCTTCCATCTACAGACATCAGCAATAACTAAGGGGAGAAGAGGATTTCAGTTGTGGTGGATTCTCATCAGCTATGCTTGCTAGTGGAAGACTGATGGGTCAAGGTACAAGTAACATCTTTCTTATTCCCAATCTAAGGTCATCACTGAGAAGAAAATCTCAGTTCTATGTTTGTTACTGCCTCTGTTTAAGTGACATGCCTGACAAAGTAAGTTTACTGCTGGCTAACCCCATGAACAAATCCACCATTACCTCAGAAAAAAAGATACAAGAACTGCTATATCAGATCAAGCTAGACCAAGGCAGGCTGACTCAGGTTTTGTGTTCCTGAACTTCTGAGAAACCTGACGTGAGTTTTAAAACAGAACTCCCAGGCATCTAGTATTTTAGGTCATAGTTTTATTGGACAAGGTTAGGAAAGCTGGAGTATAAATACAATGTTGAGTCTCAAGCACTTATGGCTGCTGGAAGCTGTAATTCTTTCTTACACTTCCTTCCAGGAAGACAAAATCATGTGAAAGAACACAAAAGGATACATTGACTTATTGCAAATTTTAAGATGTTAAGAAGGCAGGTAAGACACAATAATAATACTGGTCTTTTTGACCAGCAGCAGCTTGTGTATTTGCATATACGGTTGATTCATATATGGTATGGGTGATTCAATTGCTATAAAAGTGACTCTGTTTAATTCTAATGGCCTTGTCAGTATTATGTGAAACTGAGATTTCTTTCTTTCTTTCTTTCTTTTTTTTTCCAGTGAGGAAATTTATTCTTCAAAAAAAGTCTTTGAATAACCAAAATTGTCTATACTATGGCAGAGGTATTACACAGATACCATACTGACCAAAAACATATTCTGAAAATTCAAGACTGTAGATGCATTTTGTTTGAAAGGACCTTTTAAATACAATTTTTTTAACCTTCTATTTGAAGTTATTTTTTTGGTCAGTCAGCTATTTTTGTGGATAAAATACCCTTAAAGTAAATTAAAAATGTCATTCTATGCTATGAGGATGAGCATTTCCTGACTTTCCTGACTTTCTCTCTCTGCCATTTCCCTCATTATTGATTTAACTGTGAAAAAAAAATCACTTTTAGACTTCTCAGAAGTATTTTCCTCAATCTTTTATAATTTGATTACTGAACTGAAAACTTTTAATGTTAAATGACAGAGTAAAATTTATCACCTCTATTTTTTTTCATTCTTTCTAACAAGTAGCAAAACATAATATAATAAGTAAAAAGGACATTTGATACAAGATGGAAATTTTTTTTTGAGAAAGAAATATACATTCTTGATTTTAATCAGAGAATTTTTTCAGTGTAATCTAACCTCTGCAGCATTTTTTACTTGGTGTCCATGCAGTGCAATGTTGCTGTTAATCTTTAAGTCCATCAAGACCTAAATTCTGCAGCTTCTTTGTTTTCAGATGAGAAAGTTGACTGAGGATTAATATGAACAAGATGGAAGTCAGGTTGGCAAGTGGTGGCTATCATCAAGATAAATAAGTAGAAGATGAAAATATTTTTCTGTTGGAATTGTTTTTGCCTTAGTCAATATGATTTGTAGGTTAACCCCACTGTTGGAACTATAATTAAGCGTGGAGTTGAGAGAAAGAACTGAGGGTTTTCTTTGCTCTAAGAGGATGTAAATACTTAAGAAAACTTATATTCTACCAATCAAGAATCTTGACCGATATATAGAAGTGAAAGCTAACTTATCACACAGTTAAGATTCATGTTCATGAGTGAGTTATGCAAGGACTGTGGAAGTGCTTCTAACAAGTCTGCAATCATGGTGTAACCTATTACAGAACAGAAAGGAGAAGAACAAATTGCAGCCTTCACCTAAAGTGCTTTCATAACTTTTTCCATAAGTAGAAGTTATTGTACACTATTTAAAGTAAATAATTATTAGCATAATGGAAGAAAATTAATGAGAAACTAATAGAAAATCCCTCTTTAAAAAGGTAGCTGAAGACAATCAGAGCTTTGCCTGGCAGGATTCATCTTAAAAAGATTAAGGTTCAAACCCATAACACTTTTATATATATATATTTATTTATTTATTTGTATGCTGCCTGCAAGCTTAATTGTGCTAAACTGTGGAGGGTGAACACTTTATAAATGTCCACTGAGAAAGCATTACAAAATGTTTAGATAGATAGTCTTAAAATGGGGAAAAAATACAAGGCAATTTCTCTTTCCAAATAGGAAAATAATATCTCAGATTTAAAATTGACCTTAAAGAGTGACTTTAAAAAATATTTTAAGGCATTAACATGACACTTTTTTCTGTTTGCTGTTACAGCTGATTCTTATTTCATTTTTAAAAGTTAGGAAGAGACAACTGGAAAGAAAGTGCAATGGCAAACAATTGGAAAGTATAGGTGAAATTGTAATGACTTTGGTGGTTTCATGTTGTTCCATCAACCTTCTCTCACCAAATAAATCCTCTTTTGACCTTCTAATTTGTTTATAGATTACAGAATAAATTTAACTTCCTGCTGCAATCTCACATCTTTGATTTTAGTGGCAGGATGATTGTTGGTAACAGTGCCTTGTGAAGGCAGCCTTTTTGGCTATGAGGTTTTTTGTTTGTTTGGTTGTTTTGTTTTTTTCTGCTATTTTGCAGCTGTTGATGTCATATTCATAATGGTTACATTCCTGAAATAGACAAAAGAAAACAGCATGTTTCTCCAAATAAGGGTATATTTGCTTTTTGCTAAAGTTTTAACAAAATCTACGTAATTAAAGACAGTCTAAGTCACTTTTTAGGAACTTAAATTGATTATATGCCACAGTCACATTCAGATTCAAAATACTAGTGGCGGTGGAAAGCTTTGTAACATTGTAGGACACCATCTTTTAACAAACAATATGAAAGAGCCATATTAAATAACATATTTGAGACAGAGTGTTTAAATTGCTAGAAGAGAGTGTGAAAACAAATCATTGACAGATCTCACTGCTTTTTTTTATAAAGCTAGAAGTAAAACTCATGCAACTATTCCTCAATGTATAAAGGAGAGATCAATATCCTCAGCTTGTGAGATTTAAAAGTATAATGAAGGTGGAATGTGGAAATCATTATTGACATCTCTTTAAGATGTTTTATTAGTGATTAAAAATATCTAAATCTTCTACTTTTATTTCTGATCAGTGAAATATATATTTTTTGGAAAAAAAAAGTTAAATTCATGAAGATTTTAAATGTGTACAGATCTGGAAAGTAATCATTTTTAGTCACTTAGAAATTTTACATAGAAATATTTACTAACCATTTGCCTGGAAAATATTCTTGTTTCTTTTTTTCACTTAAGTTTACCTCCTTTTTTAATCTCTCTCCTTTGTACACTAGAAATAAAAATAGATTATAAAAATATGAGTAAAGAAAAACCAATAATATTTTCAAAATGACATAATAGTTAAGAAATCTTTTAATGACAACTGTTTCCTCTTGAGAAAGGGAATTACCATGTAAGAATTCTTACACAACTTTTAAAATATGTAAAATTGTTGGTCTCTTAAAAATGTAGTTGTTTCTTTGTATACAATAGAGCAAAATCCTTCTTTGCTTCTGCAAAATCTTGCAGAAATATTATTCTGCTGAAAAATACATGGAGTTTATCCTGGAGTCCTGTTTTAAGATATCATCAGCTTTTTGCATCAGTTAAGATCACTTTAGTTCATCATATTGAGTACACAACAGGCATGGTTCTATTATGTCAAATATGCATCTTTGAATTCTCTTCTTTCTTGGCAACAGAGCTTCAAAACTTTCTCTCCTTGCAAATGATCTCTACTTCTTCAGATTTTTCCAGACATATGGAATGTACGTGGAATATGAAATACAGAATAACAAGATGTAGAAATGGTCAAGTCACTGTTAAATCCTGTCTTTTCCTGTGGCTTTAATGGGAGGCAGAGTATGATAAAAATGATACAAATGTTCCCTGATTGTATCCCCACTGTTAAGTCAAAGTCACCTTAACCTGCACACGCTTATCAGGGAACCAGTGGACATTTCTTACATGCAAGTCTTTGTACAAGTATCATAGTGAAGAAAGGAGCCAATTTAATTTATCATGTCTTTCTCCAACAGACTTCTGGCCTCTTGCTGTTAATAAAGAGGAAGTAGACCTTTAATTTCATAGAAGCTTAGCATTTATTAATGATAAGAAGACATTTTTAACATCAAATTACCAGGATATTATGAAAAGTTAAAAGAAAAGAAGTGGGAGCCATTTTAATGGTATTATTACTTGTGGTTTACATTTGCCCATTAATCCTTGTCAATATGATTTCATTGTGTGGTTTGTAGTATTTTTTAAATACATTCTGTGTGTGGATATATTTTACTCCTTTTAAGAAACATCAGGAAAGAGCCATCTGGGATCCATGAAATGTAACCTTTGATCATAGTAAATGCTAAACACTAGCAATGAGTTGTATTTTCCTTTTGCATGAGTATCATTCATCCAACTTCAATGTTGTTTTTCTTTTGTTGCTGTGAGGGGAGAATAAGGCCTTTGAAGTGACAGAGTGTTGTTTTTTTTTCCCCCCTGTTTTCATTTGACCAAGTTCATGATGGGTTACAGGAGATACATAAATGAATAGACAAACCATGCAAAAAATATGAAGATACCAAATGTGATTAAATAATGTTGAGCATCTGATATAAACTGACAAATACATAACTAGGTGACTTTGTAAAAAGTTTACTGTGTAATGCAGCTGATAGAGTAAAACAGCATCATTGGAACTGATTCACTCTCCAAATTTAATATGTATTCACAGGTTATTTTAATAGGGGTATTCTTTATGCTGAATTAGGCAGAAAGTAAGGAGTCTCTCTGTTGCGTGAGCAAAGGCTTTCTGGTTTGAACACATGGATGACAGCAGACAATTTATAAAGGCAGATGTAAGTAAATTGGGAAAATGAATCTTTTGGACTGCAGGGGACTGCACCAGAGACAGTCTAGGAGACAATGGAAGGCTTGGAAAGGCAGATACAGAGAAGCATAGGGATCGTGTAGGAGGACTGGACTGTACAAAATAAAATTCAGATATTTCAGTTACACACAGTAAAGATGTATTCAGTGGAAATATTCCTTAATATTATGTGAAAATGTAGTTGATTCTTGCATCGCTCAGTGGGCTTTCCAGTGTAAAGCCTATTCTGCAGGTATAATCCATTTGCCAAAGCAAAAGTAGTTTTAATTATTCAGTTTTCCAAACAAGAGCCAAGATTCAACCACACTTTTGCTTTTTGCTTTGTGTGTGCTAAGTGTTATACATTTAGTCTGTTAGTCATCTAGGCTACCTCTAAAGCAATTTAAATAAAGAGACAGGAAGGGAGACCTCAAGAAGGGCATCTCTTCTCACCTTCTGAAAGCTGGCTGTAATAAGTCTGATGAATGATACACTGGAGATGTCATTCTTGCTGTACAGACCTCAGAAAGACTTAATTAATCCAGAGACCTCCATTTTAGGCTCTGAATATATCAAATGGAAGCAAGCCTAAGTACTTGGTTTTGAGTATAGAGACTGAAGCTTCTAAAATCAGTTTTTTGTTGATTTCAATGGATTTAGATTAATTCTCTACACAAGAAAACTGATATGTAAGTACCCAGTGATTAAAAAAATCATTATTCATGCATAGTGAATTAAAGCAAACTTAAGAATAGTGGTATATATTGTTTATGGCTTCCTTAGAAGCCTTCTACATTAATGATTCTCATATATAAAATAATAAATGTCCTCCTGGACTGATATTATATGGTAACATTAGTATTCTGATGAACTGCCCAGTGAGCAGGATCTATAAATCCCTTAGAAATGCCAAAATGCCTACCTGATTCACGTAAAACATTCCCTCTTTTACCTCTGCAGGTGTGTTGTCACCTGCAAATTAAACTCTCATGCCTACTTTTTTCCAAGGCCATTAATGAATATATTAAATAAAATCAGAACAAGAATATACCTCAGAGAACTACATTAGTAATCTCTCTACAACTTAATAGTCCTCCTTTGAGAAATACCCTTTGTTTTTGATTTAGTTTGTTCTTTATCCATCCTGCATTTTTTTTATTAAACTCCATTCTCTGCTGTTGAACTATGTCCTGTCTGTGAAACCATATCAAACACTTCACTGAATCCCAGATAACTTGGATCTGCTGTGTTTCTTTTGTCTAGAAAGTCAGTTATTTTATCAAAGAGCAATACCATTTCTTTATTTCTGTGTTGGAACAGGAAATAAATACTATGTTCATGGAAACAACAGTTAAAGTAGGGAATTAATCATATGAGTGGAATAATGCAAACTAGAAAATCTCTGGAAAATTGATCTCTAAATTCTGTGTTCAGAAGAAGAGGAAACAAAGGAACTAGCAATGCTAAATCATACCTGAGATGAAAGACTTAAGAAACTTCAAACAGTTCTGTACTGATGATGAAAAATAAAACATGATGTGTGACATTAATTTTGACTCTTTTCCATTGTTCTGAAGCCTTGCTAAATAATATATGAGTTGTGAGCTACACAAGTTTTCACTATGTACATTTGTAGTGGGAAAGGAAATAATACTGAATTTGTTCTCTAGATTCCTGTGTATTTCACAAGGGTATTTGGGATTCAGTAAACACATTTCCCTCTACGCAAGGCTCCATTTGCTTGGCATGTTCGGATCAAATCTGGTTTGCTCTGATTGCAGATGATAATGTTGCCTCTCTTCTATGTAATTGTCTATTCACTAGTTGGAGCATTTCTCCAGTAGCTGGGACACCTAGATTTTAATCCTTCCTCTACCTAAAGGTGTTGGGGGCACCTGCATTTGTATGATAAAAGACTTCCCTGGCAACTAGGCTACAAAAGGGTTTGGGAAAGGCAGCTGTCAAACAGTTGTTGCTGACCCACTATATAGACAGACAGGTAAAATCCTGAGAATCAGGACAGAAGAAAAAGAGCACAGTTATGCAGTTCTGTGTCTAGTGAATTGAGGAGTGAGAGACACGGTTATTGGCACTCTGACCCAACTACTGTTTATCAAGAAAAGAATTTCAAGAGCAGGAACCAAAACCAGATCATCTATGTTGGTTAAGAGTCATTACCATGCCCCATGTAACTAAATACATACGTTTCCATTTTATGGATGTTTCTGGGTTCATGCAGGAGTCAGAGTTTGAGAAAAAATACTTTATAGTCATTTTTACTGGCTAGGCCAAGAATCTAGAAAAAATAAGTATTAACACTGCTGTTGACCCCAGCCTATGAACCTATGGTCCTTCGCTGTATGTAGTATTGAAGTGCTTTATGCTATCTTTTAAACGATACAAGATGGAGTATCTCAACACCAGTGTCACCTTGTTATACATCTTATTGCACATTGAACATTATACATTCACAGAAAAATATGTATCTGCATCATTCAAGTTATAGATATGATATTCAGAAAACATATAATTCATCTTATGTGTCTCTAAAATAAAACATCCCTACACATTTTCATTAAATGCTGTTTCTAGTGTGTCATTAGAACTCTGGGCTGCTTAAAATAATTTATAAGCAGTCTTAATGCAGTCAACTAAATAACATTGGCTTGTCAGTCAACAAAAAGGCGTTTATGCCTTTTGGCTACTATTAGGATAGATGTTTGATTTGCACTTCATTTTAATTACTAATAAATTAATCCAAGCCTACTACAGCATATGTAATTAGCATTTTGTTGATTGATTTGTCACCAAGAAATGACCCCGATTATGTTCTTAATAATCGGTTTACTCTTAATTGGCTTTCTTTCATTACAGCCTAAAGAGCTATACATACTGACCAAGGTATAAAAGTAGCTTAAACTGCACTGTAGTACCACCATTCTTCTGGGCATAATCATCTTTGATTTTTATAGAAATCCAATTAATCAGTAAAATTGAGAGATTCAGGTTAATTGCCAAGTTCTCCTGTCAGTGAGTGGTAATCAAAATGCAAGGGCACCAGGGCATTAAATTTTAAGAGAGTTCATGAATATGAAACATATAAGAGATCATTTGTTTCAATAGAAAATAAACAGATAAGCATTTTTAAATACAGGTATTTTACACTTTCTGATGAGGGAGTGTGTCTGTGATGGGATATATTTGTTTATGTGTATTTAATGGACAAATGACCATGAAAAAATGGTACAGTTAAAAACAGAGGAAAAATAAAGCAGAAAACATATCAATAAAAAGTCAGAACCTTGACATGGCTGTAGATAATCTGTAAAGAATACAAAACTAATGATCGAAAAATGCTCGGTGTAGCTATAATTTGGCTGCTTAGAAATGTTTTGAAAACAATATAAAATACTCCCTCTGTTCAAACATTTATTGTTAATGTTCATATCTTCCTAGGGAAATAATCATCCTCATTTGAATGCCAAATTGTAGAATATAAACACAAAAAGATACAAGGAACAAATATTAAGCAAATAAATCTGCTTTTATATAATTCATTCACAAAATTCATATTAAATGACAATATATTAACAAGTTTGCAGAGTATAACGTGCCAGCGAATCATCATAGCCTCATAACTTGTTTTTTTTGTGTAAGGCTGACTGAGCAACATGCTGAGTGCACTTAACCCAGAGTGAAGTTCTCAGGGAGCTCTAAGTACTTAACCCTTCACTAAGTACTTAATCAGAGCAGAAACACTGCATTGCCAAAATAGCACTGCTTTTTTCCTTGCTTTCTCTTCAGCCACAAGTGCTGGTCTGTCAACACTCCCTGTTCCAGTGGATTTGTAATCTATCTGCATTAATTACATTTCAGCTCAGCCCTTTCAGCCTTTTTCTTGCCCTCTTTTCACTTTTTTTTATGATATGATGTGATGGGACCTCGATTTGTCCTGTACCTTACAGTAGAACTGCTCTCTTCCCCTTCCTTTCTTTAAAACAGTGACCCAACAGACTGGAAACTCATTAGTTTGCACACTTAGGCTGCTCTCTCCCTCTTCGTGGCCGCCCTTCTTGCTGGTTGCTTCTAAAGTTTCTCCAAAGGTGATCATTCTCATGTGTTCTCTGGGAAAGAAGCAACCTCCTGCTCCCACCAGAGAGTTCACCCTGGCCCAGCAGCCAGAACAAGGTAAATGTTCAGCCACCCTCATTTCTGCATACACTTACAACTTTGCAATGCAACATACGATATATAGTGCCATCAAGTAAAACTGTAGCCAAACAAAACAAGTAGTTCTATCATTTATCAAAGAAGATGAATGATTCTTCTGGCTTTTATCCTTCTGTACCCTTGATTCTTTGCCCCATTCCCTTAATCATCCCCACGATCACATCACTAGTCATACTTTTTCTATTCCTGTGGGAGCATGTACTAGAATACACATGGCCCACTTGATTTCCTCCATTAAATTCTTTGTAATCCTAGCTCTTATTTCAGTACTTTTTCTCCTTCAAACCATCTTCATTCCCCTCATCCAGTCTCCATCTCTTGCCATGCAGGAACTAGCTAATCTCCTCTGAGAAAAAAAAATGACAAATATTATGTGACCTCAACTTTGCTTCTCTCCTTCCCCCCTCTTTCCACTTTCTTCTTTTTTCCCTGTCACATATGCAGAGATTCTCAACTTCTCTTTTTCTCTAATGTGCACAAGAGTCCTATAGGGATTGTTTTCAAACATCAGACAATAAAATATATTCATAAGGCCATAGCACTGAAGATTTTACCCCCATTATGTATGTATGAATTCTTTCCACAGTTGATTTGACTTTGGGGTTAGTGTCTCAATAAATCTTTGCTGAGCACTGAATCATTTTTCATTTTTTAATAGTGAGTGGGAAAGCAGATTGTTTGAAGTTAAAGGGTTTTACTTCTGCATGTTCAGCATCACAACAAAAACAGAAGTGGGACAAGTCAGTCCAACTCATCAGCTTCTGACAGTTTCATGCTGATATCAGTGATCAATGGTCAACCAACTGATGGATTAATAACAGAATATCCATATTCTTTATTAATTAAAATTATACATTTTGTATACATTATTATACATTTTTGTTTTTGTACAGGCCAGTCAGCCTCACCTCCATCCCTGGAAAGGTGATGGAGCAGCTCATCCTGGAAGCCATCTCCACGCATGTGGAGGAAAAGAAGGTGATCAGGAGTAGTCAGCATGGCTTCACCAAGGGGAAATCATGCCTAACCAATCTGATAGCCTTCTAGGATGGAATGACTGSYTGGGTAGATGAGGGGAGAGCAGTGGATGTTGTCTACCTAGACTTCAGCAAGGCTTTTGACACTGTCTCCCATAGCATCCTCATAGACAAGCTCAGGAAGTGTGGGTTAGATGAGTGGACAGTGAGGTGGATTGAGAACTGGCTGAATGGCAGAGCTCAGAGAGTTGTGATCAGTGGCACACAGTCTAGTTGGAGGCCTGTAGCTAGCGGTGTCCCCCAGGGGTCAGTACTGGGTCCAGTCTTGTTCAACTTCTTCATCAATGACCTGGATGAAGGVACAGAGTGCACCCTCAGCAAGTTTGCTGACGATACCAAACTGGGAGGAGTGGCTGATACGCCAGAGGGCTGTGCTGCCATTCAGAGAGACCTGGACAGGCTGGAGAGGTGGGCGGAGAGGAACCTCCTGAAGTTCAACAAAGGCAAGTGCAGGGTGCTGCATCTAGGGAGGAATAATCCCATGCACTGGTACAGGCTGGGGCTTACTTTCCAGAGAGCAGCTCTGTGGAGAAGGACCTAGGGGTCCTGGTGGACAACGAGTTGGCCATGAGCCACCAATGTGTCCTTGTGGCCAAGAAAGCCAATGGTATCCTGGGCTGCATTAGGCAGAGTGTTGCCAGCAGGTCGAGGGAGGTGATTCTCCCCCTCTACTCAGCCCTGGCGAGGCCACATCTGGAGTACTGCGTCCAGTTCTGGGCTCCCCAGTACAAGAGGGATGTGGCACTACTGGAGCAAGTCCAGCGAAGGGCTACAAAGATGATTAGGGGACTGGAGCATCTCTCTTATGAGGAAAGGCTGAGAGAGCTGGGCCTGTTTAGCCTGCAGAAGAGAAGGCTGAGAGGAGATCTTATCAATGTGTACAAGTATCTGAAGGGAGGGTGTCGAGAGGATGGGACCAGACTCTTTTCAGTGGTGCCCAGCAACAGGACGCGAGGCAACGGGCACAAACTGAAACACAGACGCTTCCATCTGAACATGAGGAAAAACTTTTTCACTGGGAGGGTGACAGAGCACTGGAACAGGTTGCCCAGAGAGGTGGTGGAGTCTCCTTCTCTGGAGATATTCAAAACCCACCTGGATGCAATCCTGTGCAATGTGCTCTAGGTGACCCTGCTTGAGCAGGGGGGTTGGACTAGATGATCTCCAGAGGTCCCTTCCAACCTCAGCGATTCTGTGATTCTGTGACTTGTGTCAACACTGATGTGCCATTTAAGATGATCTAGGTTATGTGTGACATCTGCTGGCATACGTGAAACAGTCTTCATGGGAGACCTGCACCCTTCTGAAGCTGCATCTGCAGCCCAGGCAAGATATCCAACAAAGCCTAAAAGAACACTAGGCACCTATGTTTAGACAGCTGAATGCTGCTTAGCTTTAGTTTAAGTTATTTCTTCAGTTAAGATCTTAAAGATTTTGGTTTTATTACTATTAAAGCCAAAGCATAGCAACTTAAGTACATGGTTATGTTTAAGATGTTCTTACAATTATATATGTGTGCTAAGATCAGAAGGAGAAACTCGCACCAAATTAGAATTAGCTGTAAGAAATCTGTGCTTACAGTTAAGATCACTTTCCCAATCCAGAGCAGGCTGATTGAATTTCTTGAAGTTACAGCACAGAAAGGAGAAAAAAATATATGATCCTGATTAAATGTCAGCTCAAGGTGCTCCAAGTCCTTCATCAGCATGGCTCTTTATCTGACAGAATCTCCCTCTGCCTCAATTTCTTTCCCAGTAGTGATTTCCTTCTGGCTTTTTGGAATCCAATTCCCATCTAGCCTGTGATACTTCTGTGTTTCTGGTGACAGTTTTCATTACCCTAATGGACATCCATTCTAGGATTACATGCTGAACATATGGATTTGCCTGCAAAACACACACTGAAGTATTCTGCTACTGACATATATTTAATTCAGATCACTCTAATTCTCTTTATAGTTTTATGCTGCCAATTTAATTTTAAATGAAATGTAGTTTGATCGTAGATAATAATATGAGTTTGACTATATTTGCCACTTACCTTATGCTGAAATTAGCATTATCTTTGGATAATTTATTGCCAAGGAATCTTGCCTGGCTAATCTTCTTTTGAAATTTCCATAAGGATCAAAACAGTTTGACTTAAAATGTTATGCAAGAGAATAATTTTTGTATCTCTGTGTATCTCTTTCCCTCCTCCCCATTCAACCACCCCCTTTTCCAGTTTTAAAGAACTCCAAGCACTCTTGATATCCAACATATACATACATACATATGTGTGTGTGTGCACACGCACATGTGTGTGTATGTACACACAAACTGCTCTTTAAATCTTGTTAAGTCCTTGGCTTCAGGAACCACTTGTGTTAATTAGCTTAATCATCTTCTGAGTGAGAACTAATGTTTGTTGATTTAAAAATTTTACACCTTTTAATTACATATATGGTGCAGTGAATATCAATGAAATGAAAAAGT
This sequence comes from Apteryx rowi, assembly GCF_003343035.1. Lineage (NCBI taxonomy): Eukaryota > Metazoa > Chordata > Aves > Apterygiformes > Apterygidae > Apteryx > Apteryx rowi. The sequence goes on from NW_020451291.1 coordinate 101,155, forward strand.
ATGAAATTCAACACTATTCACATAACAGCTTTGAATTTGAAATAAAGATTTGGAAAAGATAGCAAGCCCAGTGTTTCAGGGCTTTAACTGACTTCTTTTTCTGTCTCTATGCTCTAGCTGCACTGTATATCCCTACGTCATACTCATACATTTACTCATGAGAGTAAAACCCTTCTGCTGATGATTATCTATATTTTAAGCCCATGTTCTCTTTTATGATTAGGTAAATTGGCTTTTTTTTTTTTTTTTTGTATGGGATCAGGATCCCTTATGATTCTTTTCTTTCTGGTGTTTTATTGTTGCAATTTGCCTGCTTAAGCCTTTTATTCAGGCAACCAAAATCTGAGCCATTGCTCCCATTCTATATATTTAAACTATTCTTTAAACACTGTATCTTTCACTTTCCTACTTCTTGTTTTCATCTATGAGGCATCTAGCATACATTTTAATCAGTTAATTACTTAATTTATTTACTAAATACATATTCAACTTCTAATTATTATCAGCAACATATGTTCAATCTGTTCTGTATATCTTTTGATGCCACACTTGGATATTTCCTTATCTACCTATCCTTATCATACAGTACTGTAAGTGTGTCTTGCAGGACTGCAGGCATCCTACTTGTTGCTCTATTAGCAAGGTACTAATCACTCACACTCCTAAGAACACATTGCTTCAGCTGCACACCTGCAATAACTAGGCTTCCTGTGTTCTCCCTCACAATGTTATAACTATTTGTCTGACAATTGTATGTTGTAAATACTTGTTGTGAATTAAAAAATAGCAAAGCCTGGCTCTGTACAATGAAATGTCCTTGGGACTCAAGAGTGTATGTTCATTAGTTCATTAGGAATTTTATAGTGTTTGGAGCAGGGAGAACTGTTAAGAAGAAAGAATTGCACCTCTGCTATTTAACAGTGTATTCCTGATGCATATGCTGATAGTCTAGATTTGCACACAGCTGACTTTAGAGTTTATTTACCTTTATTTTCTTGGACAATCTACCCCTTTTGGGAGAGTTGAACAGAGACTTTAAAGACCTGTAACAAGAGGTTTTCAGTCTCTGCACTTTGCATTTTGAAATCTTACTGCAAAATCTTTACGGAGAATAAGAGGGAGACATCCTATGAGTGAAGCCCCTGATGGCCTTTATAATCACAAGGAACACACCCACATAACAAAAGGGGAGTATTTCCAAAGGTTTCTGCTCTTTTTGCTGAGTCTTTTGGATCCTCTGCACTGTATTCTGTGGAATGTGTTCATAAAAGAAATAAGAAAATGGTTTTGTAACAAGAGTTTGCAAGATAATGACAATAATAAAACATTTGGAAAGTCAGCTTTGGGTTCATATTAGTCTTCATGCTAACTGAAACTTATTTTACAGTATATTGAAGTATCTTTCCATTTTGCAGTACATTGGAGTGTCTTTGTATTGTGCTACACCACTTAAGAGAGAAGATACCATTCACATACTTTGCAAAAGAGTTGACATATAATACCATAACCCCAGCACAATGAAAAAAGAATGTTAAATGGCTTTATTGCTCATCCTCCTGCTCAAGGGAATCTTAAAAATGTTATTACAATTATACTATATATTTCACTTTGTCTTCTACTGAAGATATTGGCCTTTCCTTTCAGCATCTGCTTCTTACTTTTCAGATACCCAATTCACACAGTCACAAAACTCAGATAAGAACTGGATTTGTCTCTTAGGAGCTTTTAATAAGATGAGCAGTAACCAGCTGTACAGTAGTCTGGAAAGTTCTAACCAGATCCCAAAGATTAGACCAATCACACCTATGTGTGCAAGAACATCTATGACCACATATTCCCATGGTGGATCATCTGTCTGGAATTCTTTCACAAGTGACACTTTTGTATTTATAACAATAATTGTCTACTGCCCCGCTGTTGCCTTCGTATTTGATAATATTTAAGAAAATAGCTATGAAGTTTCTAGGCAATGTAAGTATACTAAAACTCAGAGCCCTGGTTAGGTGTCAATAAAGTTGAAGAAAGATAGGGACAAACAATGGAAATAGCTTGACAGGAGGTTCTATTTCCATCCTAAAGACAGAGCCAGCCAACAGCATTAATTCTCTATCCTCCCTCACATAAATAATATCTCTACACTGTCCTTACTTGTATTGCTCATCTGACAAAGAGTTCTTGGCCCTTCTTCAGAAAGGTTTCCATAATCTCAAAGTCTTGGGCTGTTTTTGCCTGATACCTGCTATACTTTACTCTCATAGTGTAAGAAGCCATGAAAGTCATCATACATGTAATTTTTACCTATCATGGTACCCTAAAGATAACATAAGTCCGAAGCTATGAAAAGGAGATTTGATGCAAATGAAATTCAAGCCCTAAATCTCTACAAATAGCTGGAAAGTATATAAAAGTGAAATAATCTGCTCCAGTGGTCAGGTTCTCCATCTTTCTGTATTACAGTTTACATATTCTTATGCTATATAAGTGGATAGTCACTGTGGTAGTTTTAATTGCCCTTCCAGATGCACTATAACTGACATCAGTACCTTCTGACAAGTAACTACACTTCTATGTAAATCAGAACTTTTAATAATAATTGCTGAATGAAAGTCACAGTTGAAAATAACACATCAACATGTAATACTACTACTATATGTACATACCAAATTTTTTTTGAAACAGTAAGTTGCTGGTTTTGACCTGTATTTTTAGATATAAATTTTAAATGTATCATATAAATACATGCTATGTATGCATCAGTAAAATATAGGATGCTCCTTTGAAACAAAGGTTTGGCTTGGAAAAACTGATGTATAACCTCGGGCTCATAACTATGTGTCTTTAACCCAAGAAAATGCCCAGTATCAGAAGGTCCCTGAGCGCTGCTTTTTGTACTCATGTGCTTCTATTGAAACATGTATGACAGGAAGCTTATTTGCCTTTTTAATTTAAAATGGGAGAAAATTTACCTTCTTTGGATGAATAAGAAAAGGATTATACCATTAGTAATGTGGATGTATATGAAAACTTATGATGCCATTTTATTTGTTCTACTATGAAGAATTAACAGGCTTTACAGCCACAAGTTTCTTCCGTGTTTCATCCAGTTAGATTTGATCACTGGTGGTTGAAGCTTTCTAATGGATTTAGGAATTCTCTCTTCTATTTAATCTGTTCCAATACTAGGAACAAAACCAAGGGATCCCTTTTTCTTGATTATTAAATGGTAATTCTTTTGCCTCCCTTGTTCCCTGTTCTGGTTTTCAAATGAAACTGGGATAAAAAGGTGACAGAAGAAAGGTAAAAGGGGAAAGGGGTAAAGGGGTAGAAGAGGGGGAAAAGGGGGAGAGCGAAGGGGGAAAGATGGAAGAGGGGAAAAAGGGGGAAAGCAAAGAGGGAAAGATGGAAGAGGAAGGAGGAAAGGATACATTTCCTCTGTTAATAAAGTATAAATGTTTTGTCATTTCTGTGGCTATGTTATTGGTTACTGCTAATTAGTTGAAACTCTGATAAATATTTTTCATCAGATGTTTTCTCATTCTGAACTCTTCAGCAATTCTTGCAGAAATATGTATTTAACAGAAAATCAGCACTATTTGCTATTTGTTCATTATTTTCTTAGTGTTATTCTACAACTTACCATATTTCAGTCATCCAGCCATGCAGAAGAAATAACACCCTGTGACAAGGATTGCCAATGTTTCAACGTAAGCAGTAAACAGTCCGAACAAACTGCTTATCATGAACTCTATAGCTGAAAAAATAACAGATCTGCTTAAAGAAAATCAGGATTGACTGGCAAATAATTTACCAACCAAGAAAAGAGCTGTATATCAGCTTGTTTTTACTTACAGATAAGTCTTTAGTTCTCCTTCTGTGAAAATTATTCCTGTATGGAGATTTAGCACAAGGCCTACTTACTACTTAAATCCCATGTAATATATCGCCTTTTGCTGGACCTTGAACAGGGCTGAATTTCAGCCCACTCTTACTTAAGCTGAATGCGCAGTATTTCTAGCTGGGATCACAAACAAAATTTTTGGAAACCTTATAACAAAGTCAGTTCTGAAGAAGCCTTGGTAGCTATGCTAGCTAGCCTTGCTAGCTATTTTGGTACAAAATCTCTAGGCAATTGTGGCACGCTATACATTTTATGTATCTTGATTAAAAGGGTGGCCCACGGATCATCCTAAAATTATACTAAAAAGCCAGCTGTGGTTGGACAGGGTTCAGTGAGTTTCTGGCTCCACCTGAAGCTATACATGCAGCCTTGGCATATGGAAGACAGGCTAGACTCATCTTAAAGGCTGCCTCAGGGTTGCCTTGAGCAAAACACTGCGGGCATATCCACTTGAGTGCTTAAACAAATGAAAGCTGAACGCCTATGTTCTGATGGTCATTTGTCATATTATCATTGATCAGTATAGAATTTATGATAGCAAATAATAGCCTCCATGGTCCAAAACACAGCTGAATTTGAAATTTGTAACTTGAGAGACTTTTTTTCTCTCCATCACGGTGGGATGTCTTCCTGAAAAATGGCACACTTTCAGGAACACCTGCTATGACTGAAAAACATAGCAGAGAACCCTTGAAGATTACAGAAACTGAAAGCAAAGGTAGAAAGTGTGCGTATATGAGAATTTACAGCACTGAAAGCTCTTTACATGGCAATTAATTTATATTCTGATAATATGGAGAGAGAATAGTTTAGCTACTAAACACTCTCTATTAACCCAGTTACTGTACAATCTCCTTTTTTGTCATATCAAAAATATATGATCCCATCTTTGAATTCAGATAGTGAAAATGGAGATTGGCTTTTGAAATATTTATATTTTAACTTTATAGCCAAAGTCCTTTTTAATGAAATCTTTTAGTTACTACCATTTGTCAAAGAACCTGAAGCAGAAACACTTCCTTTCCATAAAGAAATGACATTAATTTCTGTGGTGGGGGTCACGTTAGACCAAAAGAATAGGTATCAGTTTTGGTTCACTAATGTTCTTTCAACCTCAATGTCATTTACAAATAATCAATCTCCCTCCAAGGAAGATGGTGCTAGCTTTTGGTATAGTGGAATGTAATTTAGTTTCTGCAATTCTTTTTATTCCATATAATTTCTTTTGGGATTATCTACTGTTTCCTTTCCCATCCCTCCATCTCTTTGCAATTCCTATTCCTTCTCTTCATCAGAACAATCGTTTTATTTGGTTCTCTTGCCCTGCTTCCTCCACTTTCTTGTTTTGTATTAAGAAATTAAATATTCTTCCTTAGCCTTCCATCTCTATTTTGATTCTTCACACTACGGGTTCCATGACCCAGTTTTGGTGACCCAGTTTTCATGACAGCAATATAGTCAGTCATACCATTACCTTCATCCCTTTCACTAGCCTACAAAGACTGGGCAGTTCTTCCTCTTACCAGAAAGGCTGTTTTCATCTATCATTGCTGTCTCTCTGAGCTCTTTCATCACCATTACTTGACTGCTCATTGTATGTCAAGATTTCACTTTTGGCAACTTAATACCAGAAAAAAGAAAAAAAACCCGTTTCCTTAATACCAGATTTTTCTGGAGGTTTTAGTCTAGGCAATGGCTCCAACTTTCACTGCAAAGTAAAACTCCAGTTACCATAGTAGATTGCACAAAAGCAGCAAGTTAGTTTTCTCACATGAGTCTGGATGTGACCCTTTGTTTTCTTATCCTTTGTCTTTGCTATGACAATGCAAATGTCAGCTCCAAATCTAATTCCCAAAAAAGCAACTGAATCAAAGCTTCCAAAACCAGCTCAATTCATATCAGCTAACAATACTCAATATGTCCTATCAAAAGGATTCTTTTTTCAGAATCAGTGTAAGACAGACAACAATAATACACTCTTTTTTATATCAACACTGTTTCCCTTATTTATTTTTAGATGGACTATGAATTATCTGTTCAACTGTCTGGGACCAGCAGTCTGCACATTGGTTACTGACTGACTTTTAAAATAAGATTTAAGAATGTTTCAAGGGATGCTCAAGAATTCTGATGAAGTATGCCCAAAACAATCTATGTGACCTTATTTGTGTCCTTTATCTTAGCAGTCATGCATGATTAGATGCACTTCCAAAGCTCTCAGATAACTAGAGAAAAAAATAATACAAATGTACTAGCTATTTTATCAAATGCTATTCTTTCTTGTAGGCAAAGATATTATGTGATTGTGTAAACATTATTATTTGGATGATGCTTTTTAAAGAAAAGTATATCAATTCGGCTTTTGAAAAAAACAGCAATTCTTCTACCATTTATCTCACCTTTGTTTGTCAAAAGAATAAACAATTTGCATTTTGCCAGGTAGCTGACTGCCATTATTAGTGTGCATCACATTCTGAAAGTTAAACACAGTCCTAACTGAAAGGATACATTTTGTGACTTAGGAGTTCAGTAACAGCTTTTCAGGCACACTTAAAAGTGCTCTAGCTGTGTATTTTAGTTTCCCCAGATATTTCTAGAACTGTTTTAGGCCAGCTGAAGTTACTACCTGGCAGGAGATAGCAACCTGTGCATGACAAAGAAACATTAATATATACCTTTAAGAGTGATCTGATGTGCTGTATGTGTACTGATCATCTCTACATCCCCTGCATGGAAGATCTAATGCTTCCTAGAAGTATAAGATGAAAAATTGATACCATGCAACTCACCGCAATTGCTCCTTTAGTAAAAAGAAACAAAGCAAAACCCTACCATTACTGCACTTGAGTGACTCAGAATACTGTTTGAAAAAAGTGGCCTTTTGAGAGCTATTAATGCAGTTTCTTCCTTAAATAAATAAATAAAATAAAATAAAATAAAATAAAAGTTAAATTGTTGCATTGGAGAGGTCAGTAAGCATTCGGATGGCAGATACTACAAAAGCAAAAACACCACTGGGCTCTCTTTGGCACTGAAGAAACAAACATACTTAAGACAAATTAGTGAATAAAATGGATCTCTCAAAAGAATGAGAGAAAGAATTTGGAAAGATTAGAAAACAATTCTGTTTAATGCAAAAATGGATTTAATCTGGGATTTGCAAACATCAAAAAGAAACACAATTATATGCCACTGCTATTTTGCCTTTCCCATGCTGATAAATTAGAGAAAGATCCAGTCTCCCCCCACTAGCAAAAAGGATTCATGAACATAAAAATGTGGGCTCCAGCAAGTGTTTGGAGGAACACATCTTTTCGTGTTGCTCTTATATGATTCCCAGCTCTGATGCTGACATTCTGTTACTGATGTTGCTGAGTTTCTCTGACATGAAATTTTTTACAAGCAATTTATAATCTCTGTAAGTAGAAAATAGTAATTATCAATTTATACTTCATTTATGGTAATGAATGACTTTTGGAAAGTGCTTTAAGATAATCAAACAAAGAGAAGATAATATACAGTAAAGGCACTTCTTGTATTAAAGACTTTCTCTAGGATGACAGTGTTTTATAAGCTTGCCTGAGATGTTAAATTGGGAGTTCCTTCTTTAACTCAGATGAATTCAAAGTAATACAAGCCAAGAGAAATGTAAATTGGGCTCTGCTAAAAAAATCAAATCGTCTTTGGCTACTCCAGATCAATGAATAGTCACTGATGAAAAAATAAACACTTTAATTTAAAAAGATAAGAGAAAAGTAGGACATTAACTGAAATAAAAAAAAGAAAGTATCTGGAAGGGAAATGCACAGTTAAAGAGAAAAAAAAATCCGTATTTAACCTAAGCATTAAAGACCAACTTTTCAAAGAATATTGTCAGCATATGTAAGGCAGAATGTGTAATTTTCAGAATACTGTTATTTGCTCTTGTACTTTTTTGCATAACCAATGATGCATGAAATGGTAGTGTATACACAGGCATAAATTATTTGTGCCTAGGTTTACCAATTTAAATTACATTATTTACATATATACAGAAACAGTGTTTGACAATATAGTGCCTCCCCATCGACATGTGCCAGTGAGTGGTTTAGAAATCTGATTAGCTGATCACTTTGATGAGAAAGATCTAAAAGGACCTACCTGGAAATGAATATGGTCAGATGCCTTTTCTGATCCCATCCTTCCTTATTTTTAAACAGGTATTGTGTCACTTGGAAACCTGGAAGATCAGCAAGCCTTCCTGTTCAGCGCATTGAAGAAATTCTTTTCTCCCTCAGCTAAATAAGAGTCATAGTCTTATGTCTGTAAGACTTTATGATTTTTTTTGTTTATTTGTTTATTTATATCTTAGTGTCTACATAATCACACTGAATATATGTAGTTCATTACTGCAAATTAGGGCAGTTTTCTATAGCAGCTTTCTGGTGAACATGGATTAAGTGGTTAACCCTAATTAAATCAAATATTGTGAACTGTAGTGTTGTCTTAAGCTTTGCGCCTAGTGTCTTCTGCAACATGGAATACTCTTCTGTATAAAACTTAAGGTGAGAAGAGAATGTGGTCATGCATTTCAAGTTTTTTTTGCAGTCAAAGAGTAAAGGTGGAAGGGAAACTCTTGCCTTATCATTTTTACTGTATCTGTGAACACTGGATCAGTTCCTCAGCAATCCTTAGAGTCCATGACTGCTAACTCAGAATGAGTTAAGGATTTGTTAATGAATTACTGTCCGACTCCCATGTTCATCCTACTGTACATCAATATGTGAATCAAATAACCGCTTAGTTAAAATTAGTAAACTGCATTTTCAGCTTGTAACTCTACATACTCAGCTAGTAATTGTTACAATAATCTTTCAGAAACACTGTATAAATATCTCAGGAAGACTATCAGCTGACTAAGCTGACTATCAGCTGAAGAAAACCTGTATTATATGTTCAGTGATAATTACTTGGTCCTGGGCTGTGAACTAGAGTGAAGTAACAAATATATTTCTGAATTTCCTTCATCAGACTTCATCAGACAAAGCCTTAGCAGATGTGTTGGTAATTAGCCGGAATTAAAGAGGGATGGAACTAATGGTAATGTAAAGTTGTAATCTCTAGAAGTTCCTTTTAGCACAGTCTCATTGTTAAGTCTACACAGACACTTTTGTCTATAGTGACAGTACTGAAAATTAGGAAAGCATAAATTATAAATGTGTTAATGTATCTTTTGTATCCTTATAAGGTGTGTTGATATAAACTATGTTATATTTCATATAATGATAGAAGTGATAAACAGCTTGCAGGGTGTGTTGGGGGGAAGAAGGAATAGCTGTACTCCATCATTTTTCACAGTGCTACTATTAATCAGGAAAAAGTGTCTGGTCCTTTATTTTCTGAAATGGTAGGAAAACTCCTGGCTGGAGGTAAGTGGGAACAGAAATGTTTTAAATTCTTTTACATACTGTACTGTATTTTCTGTTTTCAGGGAAACCACTTTCTTTATCTATATCTGCTGACAACAGCTCCACCATTAGGAGATCAGCTGGCAGGGAGTTTGAATATTAAGAGTGGGACTGGGGGAACAGAGGGAGAAATAAGAAAATAATTGAAAATCTGTATGATATTGCAAATAATATTACAGGGTATATTTATGAATAGGGTGATTTTGGACAACTTTTATCCTGGCTTTCATCTTCAGGAGACTGTTTTTGTATGCTGCCTATCTTTGAAGTAAGACACACCGTTTACTGTTGTAGAAAAATAAAACATATAAATATTAGAGAAAAATATGGCTCAGCTGGCTGAAGCAAATGCTGACGAGTTCCCTTAGGCTGTCGTGAAAACTGGCATAAACATTATATACAGGAGAACTGAATGAATTTAAGAACGGTTTTCTTTGCAGCAAATAGCTCATGTCTCTTTTTACTTGGGATTGCTAGCCTTCATGCATCAATAATAAATGAACAGAAAAAGAAACAATAAAGGTGACTGAAATTCTTGCCAGCTCCTGACAGTTTCTCATATCTTCAGAATTCTTCTGTATTAACATGTGTACCAAACCACGAGAACAATCTTAGAAGATAACCTTCCACAAAAGGGTGTTTGGGGGATGTTATTATGCAGCCAAATATTTAATATTTGTCATTATTAAGTCATTCTTGAAAGTGATGTTTTTCCATGCATTAGAAAGAAAGCTTTTGAAAAAAGTCAATCTTCATGTGATAAATATAGAAATAGATATATACACAAAAAGTAGAGGATATATGGCATGGAAAGGAATGAGGTGGGAGATGTGGAAGGAGATGAAAATGGAGATAGAGAAACTACTTCCCTTTCTGTCTGTTTCTGTTAAAGGTAGAGGAAAGCCCAGCTACTCTCACACCCTCCTTACTGAAATAGGAGCTCCCCCTCCTGTTTCGAGCTTTCTCTCTCTCTTTTTTTTTTTTTTTTTTTGTGATTAGGGGATGACTACAATTTGGAAGATTCTGTTGTGCAATATTGTTCCGTTGTTCACTGAGATTTCCATATGGATGTTGAACTAGGTCCTGGATTTCAAGGATTTGTTCAGAAAGTCATGTGTGCTTCCTTGGTGACAGTTTAGAAAGATATCTCAAAATGACTAGTAGGAGAATAGGAGACACTGTGGGCCCATAATATTGCAAATGCAAAAAAGGACAAAGAAAACGTTTTTCACAAGGAAAAAGAAGGCACTTTTTTTTTTTTTTTTTACTAGTGACAGCTCTGTATTATAAATACAAACATAATTTTGCCTAAAGAAGGCAAAAAGTCCTGTAATTTCAACTTTTGTGGAAGTCTCGTAGTTCTTCTACTTAAAGAATAGCCTTAGCAAATAAAAGCAGTCAGGGCAAAACACTTGGATTGTAACAAGCCGCTGTCTAGACCAGAAATTCCCACAGTAAATGAGCCAAAAGCTGAAATCAAGTTCTGATTTTTTGACAAAACTCAGATCATAATAGACTCTAAAGAATAAAACAAGCTTATGAACCTTGCCACTATTCCAAAATATGTTCTAGCCTTTCAGAATTTCACAAGTCTCACAATGAAATATACAACACAAAAGTTTCTCAGAGTTTGCACTCCATCACACTGAGAACTGAGATAGTATCTGCAAATCAGTTGTACTGCTGCTCACGCTGCTATGGGTTATGTAGGCCCAGACTGGTCACTGAGGTAGTATTTGTCCAGATAGAAAAGTTGCTTGAACTGGAGAAGTTAAATATTTGAAACTTTGTATGTGAATCTCCAATCCAGAAAATCACAAACTATTTCTCAACTACCAAAATGCAGAATCAGGTGGGAAAGTGGAGGGAGAGTCCAAAGAAATATTTAAGAAGAAAACAATCTGACACATACGTATCCTAACCTGACTTATCAAGTCAAGTTCCTCCATCAATTCAATGATATTATATTATTCTGTGTATGACACAGAATCTTAAAATTATCTTACTCATGTAGAAACCATTCTTAACCAAGTCAGGTCAATTTATTTCTGCACTGTTAAATTCAGGTTTCAGAGAGAAACTAGGTTTTTACAAAGATGCACTTTATGAGAGGCTGGAATAGTTTTGTGGTGGAAATCACAAGTAGAATACAGATGACTTGTCTCCATTTGAATGTGAATTTAGGACAAGGTAAAAACTATGGAATTTAAATGGGAAACTACACGGCGAAAAAGATTAAAAACTTGATTGCCAGTAATAAAAAAAACAGCCGTAAATTACAACAAAAATCAGCTCTTCGTATACATTTACACCAGAAGCAAAGGAAGGAGTAGAATTAATATATTTTGTCATATGTGCCCACTATGTTTAATGAAAATGATATAGGATAATACCTGTGTCACATATACTTGGTTGGATTTGCACACTATGCCTATGGCACCAATAGATTTCCTTGTATTAGACCAAAAGTGGCTTTTTGACCTGATTTACTTAGGAGATAAGAGCTTATCAGGGTAGCTGAAAAAGTCTTTGTGCATCTGGGATAACTATCACGATAAGCACAGAAGCTCATCCTAAGGGGCATATGTATAGCTTTTGTTCACACATCTTGTTCTTCACATTGCCTCAAGTGAGTAAATGTATAGAGATACAGCTTTGCTCATAGAGTAAGGCAAGCACATTTTGTCTTCACTGTTTTCCCTATGTCTTAGGTGCTTTGTAAATGTATTATGTAAAAATCTTAATACTGTTGACAAAAATGTCCATTTACAAGTCGTAGTCTGCATCTGTGTGATAAAGCTGGCTACAGATCTCATACTCCAACACTAGTTACTCATATCCATCAAGGTGAGTCAAAAAGTGCCTTAATGAAGTGACATACATATAATTTCTCTCAGCACTATTTCTCAAGGCTGTGGCTAATTGGGATAAAACCACCAGTCTTATGTGAATATTGTATGCTGCAGAGAGACTTATAAAGGGTTTAATCGAGGGTAACCAGTTCTTCTTGCTTTGAATAAAATCATCTTCAGAATGTCCCAGTGTTTTAAAGCTGATGGAATGCCAAAAAGGTTACTTTCTGTAACCGGGCTTTTTCAGCCTCATTTGATCTTTTTCTGAGATGTCTGAAGCCATGTTTCTGGCACCTGTTCATTTGTAGCATGTGATTATGTTGATTCAATCATTTTTGAGCACATGAAGAAAATTACTGATAATTCACCAGCTGCTTTTTGAGTACAAATTTGATCTTTTAAAGGAGAAGGAGAGGAAGAGAGATACCACACTTCAAGGTCCTTAACAAACTATAGAACTGTATCAAGGTGGGCACATTTTAAATGAATGGTAAAACGATTAACAAACAAAAACTGCTAATAGAGTGGTATAATTTCACTTGTGGCAATGATACTAGGGAATTTTTTAAATGCTAATTAAAAAAAAATGATGTCACTAATAAGTTATATTGTTTGTCTGAGAACAACTGACCATTTCTTTTTTTACAGCATTTCTTCTTTGAAAAATCACCCAACTTACTTATTTGTTTTAATTTGGCATATATATTATGAAAAATGAATGAACATGTTAAGTGCATCTGTTTAGAATACCTAATCCATTGCCTAGACCTTTTGTTAAATGTTTTAGAAGCACAAAAACCACTAGTGTCCAACACTATCTTGCTACAGATTTGAATTATTGTCACCACAAGGTGGAAAACATTGTATCCCAATAATCACTGTGAGTCACCCTGAAAGAGGTAATTGCTCTTATCACATACCTCTGAAAATTCACAAAATGAAAAAAAAAATTATACCAATAAATAAACATGCAAACATATGCATATAAAGCTTAATGTAATTTAATATTTGGGTCTAGGTTTTGTAATACACTGTAATCAAAACATGGTGTAAAAACTGAGCTAAAGTAGCAGGAGAAATAAATACTTTCTAAAATATATTTAAACAAACATTTAAGTATTTTAACAGATATAAACTATTTGTCAGATATGAAAAAGGAAAGAGCTGTTTCTTTCAGGTTATTTTATATAATAAACCTTGAATGATGTCTTATAAATATCAACCATGCAGTGTAGCAGACACTAATTAAATTCTCTAAATAGTGGCTTAAGTGAGTTTCCAAAGTTAAAGAAAATCAGCCAGAATAATTCTGAAAGAGGAAATGATACCAGAAAGACTTTTGTAATGTTCATATCCTCTGAGGTGGCAATCCCTCCAGCATTGCTTTGTCTGTATAATCTATTTATATGAACTTTCCCTTCATTGGGATTTGATTGTTGATGTATGAAATACAGTAGGATTCTTCTTCCTCTTCTTTAATTCACCCCATTTTAAAGGGAAATTTGCTGGTAACCAAACAGCTTGAAGACCTTTTCTACCTTGTAGACCTCATCCCTGTCAATGTTCAGAGGATGTTATTAGCAGCAGAGATTACTCATCACTGAAGGCAGTAACTACACCATTCAATAACTTCATGGCTGCATAACTGAAGGCAGTGAGATGTAAATTTCCAGGCTAACACACTCATACTAAAATGCATCTTCTGCACTTTGAAAGTTTTATAAATGCTATAAATATACTAAACAAAATAAACAAGTAATTAAAACAGTACAATATATACTCTTGTTTACAGGTTTTTATACTGTCTCAGTGTGTATAGTGAAGGATATTAATTTAATGCTACCGAAGGGTCATACCTAGAAAAAAAGTACAAAATGTTTTCCACTCAAGTTTGATACACTAACACAGCATGTTTCTCTGTGGACTAACCACTCAATAGGGTGTGCATAACACACATAGTGAAACCAAACAAATTATAGACAGTTGTGATCTTTGGGGCACTTACCAGGCTGGACAGCAGGTGACAAGGATTTAAAAATATTTTAATTCTTTACTAGAATCACAAGTCTTTAGTAGATTTAGCACTCAGTGACCTTCAAATGGTGACCGTTATAGTGCTGAACTGGGCTATCCGGTTAACCCCTGGAAATGTCCCATCTCACAGTCTCTCAAAGGTATAGCCTCTACCTTCTGAATGCTATGCATTTTAAATCAACAGTTTTGAACTTTCTGATGAATAACTGACTCTGTTAAATCAGTAAGGACAGAACGAAAATATATTCTTACAGAAGTTTTATTTAATACAGTCTTGCCTCATATGGGGTGAACTGTTGGAGTCTAAAGGCTGTGCTGATTACCCAAGCATTCAATTATGCATCTGTTATGACTAGCTAGTTTATATAGTATGTGTATGCATATTTAGTACATTTAATTAATATATTCCTAGGCATTATTTTATAATCATACAAAAAGAATAATCATGGTCCTACAGTTTGGACTGATCCTGGAAACACTCCAAACACAAAGCTCACATTAATTTCCTTTCAAAGTAAGTGAGAGTGCTGTACTCAGTCCATCAATAAGGACTGTGGCTACACAGTCAGGCCTCTAACAGATCTGAGATTTGTTTTTGTTTTTTTAATAAAAATAGAAGAATGAATAAATATCCTTCACTGCATTTAAAATAGAACCCTTCTTGCTATGAGCTCTGACAGACAACATCCTCCCTTTAGCAAAAACCAACTTCTTAGCTTAATTAATATGTAATTAATGAAAATTTAATGAATGAAACCAGAAATACTTCTGTAAACAATCTCTGACTTATCTCCATTTTGATTTCTATAAAAAAAGTTGTGCTAACAATAAACTATCTTGGGTATAAATAACAGTCAAAGCAGGTTGAAGAGATGCTCAATCTACATATATACTTAGGAACTTAGAGGATGAAACCCGGGCTGCTCCAGCTACACTGTTTTTGTTGCACTGACTATTGAATTTAAAATTTGCTGTGTTTTCAGTTATAATTCTGAAAGTAAACTCCAATTTTCTTCTTTGTTTAATGAATCTATTAATTGATATTAGTTGAGATTTGTATATAGAGTGATGCAAGAATAAGTCCTAACTGCATGGCCACAATGTTTATTTTTCTGTAGTGATAGCAAGAAATATCTACTCTGAGACAGAAGCGGAACTCTTACGCTTGTTAGTGGCCTTTATGGGTAAAGCAGAGTCGTTGCTTCTGGATAAAGGAGTTCTAAACTCTAATCTGGTTGTCACAAGAAAATTTCATCAGTCCTCAGTGTTCACTGAAACAACTTTGAGTATGGAAAATCTTGTCTTATTGTTGTCTGGTTTAAGGCAATTACTTGATTCCTATTGTCTTTAATGGGAATGACCTTTCACTATAAGCTGTTACATATTGTGAGGCTCTTTTTTTAATTTCATTTTGAACATTTATATTCTTTGTTCTAGATTCCTTCTACAGTTAATTTCAAATATTTCATGCCAGTATTTTCCTTTTTCAGAGATTTATCACTTTAGAAAATGTACTATTTTTTCAACACACCTTTAGTGAAAGAGATCTGGAAGTTCTTTTGAGGAGTTTCTTCTTCTCTATTAATCCTTGTGCTGTCTGGTCCTATCAAAATATTATCTAAAAATAAGAAAAGTGCTGTTCTTTTCTTCTTTTTCTTTTCCTTTTCTTTTCCTTTTCTTTTCCTTTTCTTTTCCTTTTTCTTTTCCTTTTTCTTTTCCTTTTTCTTTTCCTTTTTCTTTTCCTTTTTCTTTTCCTTTTTCTTTTCCTTTTTCTTTTCCNTTTTCTTTTCCTTTTTCTTTTCCTTTTTCTTTTCCTTTTTCTTTTCCTTTTTCTTTTCCTTTTTCTTTTCCTTTTTCTTTTCCTTTTTCTTTTCCTTTTTCTTTTCTCTCCCTTCTGCAGAGAAATGTTTGCACTGATGAGTTTTAGATGTTTGCAGGGTTACTGAATATTAGGATTCCTGCATGTGTTAGTCCTGATGTATGATTATAAACTTCAAAGCTTTATAATAACCCACATGCTACCTTTGAAGAAAACAAATGTAACTTTTTCAGGAATTGTTTTATCCATAAGTTTTATTTCTTCTTATGGGTGAAAAACAGCAACTGCAAATTTCTACTCTTTTCATTTCTGTCACTCTGCCTAGTTACAAATCTGATGAACTGCAAAATGAGGCAACAAAATCTGAAAATATTCTACAGGAAAAATAATATATATGCTCAGTCCTGTGTGGGTTTTTTTTATGTAATGTGCTTGCTTGGGAGATTCTAAATCAGTTATTTCTCTCAGTAATATCCATAAATTCTGTTCATATGCTAGTGACATTCTGTATCACTACCAACTCGCAGCAATTTGATCCACCAAAGCCTGCCAGATTAAATCAATTATCTAATTGCCACAGTCAGTTAAAAGTGAAATTAAATGGATCCTGGACATTAATAACAGGCTGTAATAAGACAAACTATCTCTTAATGATTCATGGAACTTTAATGAAAATAAATTTCCTTTTTTTTTTAATTGGTGATCATATAAAAGAAATTTTTTCTGGTAAATTTAGAATTAATATTGAGTGAATGGCTTATAATTCATAACACTTTTTTATTAAAATTAGTTCATTCGGTGAATATTTGAACTGTAATATATGTCAAAAAGAAACTCCAAGATAAAATATAATTGCTGTAAATAATTGTAATGATTATTTAGAGATTATGACTGCTGAAACCTTAGAGTAGCAATAGCTATTTCTATTGTCTCAAAAAAAAAGTATTAGGCTGTTGAAAAGAAAACCTTTTTTAAAACAGAAATCTTAAAGATGAGGTTCCATTTTATAGTTGATTGATAAGATCTAAAAGTTCGCTGTTATTAAGAGTGGCAATCTCACTTTCTAGCCTTGTGTTTTTGCCCCTTTCTTTGTGATGGCTATGGCACTCATTGACACAATTCAGCTCAATAATTAGGAAAAAACCAACAAACAAAAAAACTTCCCAGCCAGAATAGCAAGTATTTGCCAGCTCTGTGATCTGACCCACACTGCTCCACAGAGGAGCTCCAGAGCCAGTGATTTTGAGGAGTGCGTTTTGACAGCACTGAGCTATTAAATCAACACAATCATACCATCAAACTTCATGTAACAGCTTAATGTAGAGTTTCCATCATAGCATAGCAGAGGAGAACTTGTTCAAATCAGTAGTCTACACATGAGATTTTCTTTAATCATTTCACCTTTTGTTTACTATAGTTTCTAGCCTCGTTAATCTTTATGCTTAATGATTAACAGGAAAAAGACATCTTCAAAAGTTCTGTCAAGCATGATGAAAATATGGGAGTTATTCTATTGAGCGTGGAAGCCAAGCCCTGCAGCAGCAGAAGGACATAAATTAGTTTAAATGACTCTATTTAAATGAGAGCAAAAAATTGAAGACAGTTAAAAAAAAGCAAACATTCCAAACAAAAAAAAAGGTTTTTGTTAAAGAAAATTTTTTAATTTGAAAATTATTTTTCTCTATTCTGATACTTCTATAACATTTCAAGAACACTAATCATAGAAGTCCTAAACAAAAAATTGCTTTTTGCTCAGCATGTTTGTTGACCTTTTTGTCTTTTAGGCTCAGAATACTGCTTCCATTATCATGTTTGCATCTCCACAACTCAAGGGAACCCTTTTCTTCTATTAATGAATGTGAATAACACATTTTAACTTCTTCTTTTTACCATTAATAGTATGTTTCAAAAAGATATATATCTTTCCTTAAGCTATGTATTTTAAATTGTAAAGAATTAAAACCATCTGAAAACTAAAAAAAAAGTATAGGCTCAGTAAAGACACATACTTTGTTTTCTAGGGAATATTTAGCATTGATTTACCTATAATATGTCTGCTATTAAAATATAGTTCAATCATTTTCCTTACTTGAGTAGGAATGGACACTGGTCAAATGAAAATGTTTATTTACTGTGACATTACAAATACACATTGGCGCTGTGTCTAACACTTAAAAAACCTACAACACTTAATAATTTCAGCATTTCTAAACATCCACACATATGAAACCCAAATCTGAGTGAATCTGAACTTGTCACAGACATATGGTGATGTTCATAGATTATTGCCTTACTCCATCTAACTCTACTAGTAATCCCCGTCTAACTGGAGCAATAGATACCTGGTACAATCTAACTTATTTTGTTTATTTAGGAAACTTTGCTCAGCTGTCAGGGCTTCAGCTTTCTGAAAATAATGTCTAGACTAAGATAAAGAATACATGTGACTGGTTAGAGGTGATCGGACTTGTCCTCATCATAAAAATTGTACACAAAAGAGGTATAAGACTGGAAAATACAATACAATATCCCTTCCTTATTGAAGATTACATCCTGTAAATACGAGGACATAAATCAAAGGGCAGACAAGTAGGTCACTTTGCTGTGTCTGACTTCTGTAGTGCAGCAGTATCAAATACTAGACAAATTCACAGAATTATAATAATAATAAAAAAAGCAGAACTGTGAACTAAAAATGACAGTTCTTTAACTAAAACCTTCAACTCTGTCAGCACTCCTTGAGAATCACAGTCCCTTTAGTATGACCCAGGTTCTTCCATTTGTAACTCTGTATAATGCTGCCAGCTCTGCTGACACTTGCCTCCATTGATCCTTCTGTAGTCGCTGCAACTGATATAATCATATAAAAGTTTCCCCAAGAACATCAGCTTTTCAATGGATGTAGCAGCAACCCTCCTGCTGATAAAGTAACCTTACTTCCCACAGAGTGACAAACACTACTGGAGCTGAACGGCAATGGATACGTTGGTCTTTTGGGGATGATTATTTTTGACTCAGATACTGAGGAAGAGGCTGTAATATTTTGGAAGAGACAGAAGATACTCAGATTACCTTTAGTGAGAAAAGAGCTGAAAGAGAAGGGTATTTTTGTCACTTTTGTGGTTATTTTTTTACAGAAAATCAACCTACTGAGACAGATTTTTGTGTAAAATACTCTGAAAAATTCAAGGTGGCTACTCTAGGTGTATCCTGACCTAGCTACTATTAGAACCTGTCTCATCATGCTCAGCTTTACCCACCTTGTTTTGATTGCTGTCACAAAGTGAGATAGTCCTTCAGCCAGTCTTCCATGCTATTCAAAAATCTCTAAAACATGCAGCTGAAGCTTAGGAAAGTTGGTGTCTGTGTTACAGTACAAGGACCTGCAGAAAGTAGTTTTATTTTGGTGAACTATATTAATTGTTTTACTCTTCTCAACTGTTAAGACCATTTAAGTCAAACTGGGATGTAACTGCTATTTTTTTTTTTTTTTTTTTTTTTTGAGAGAGAGAGAGAAGTGGGTGGGAAAGTACTCAGTGATCAATTGTCACTACGTTGTGCTGCATTCTCCTTTATAAAACCTCAGAATCACGTGAGGGCTTGATGGATGTGAAATTAATCAGTGTCATTGTTTTGCAGAATGACACTGAAATGTTTTCCACATCATTTGTAGGTTTTTTTACATGTATAACAATCAGATAAATGGCATGTATTTTACAGTTTTCTAAAAGAGGATAATTCAATTGGATTTAAATTTTCAAGTTCTTTAACCCATGCAAAATTGATGCATTTCATTGATCTAATTGCAAGAATGGGATGCTGACCACCATCAAATTAGGTTTGACCCCAGTCAAAAAATTAATTCTAACAAAATACGAGGCTGATAGCATTAAGTCAACCCAAAAAAGTCATCACACCCAGTATCTCTTCCCTAGCAGTGGGAATAAGTGGACATCACAGAAAGAAGAATGGAGGAAGCATATATGAAATCTCTTCAAACCTTTTTCTGCCTCTAAATGTTTTCTTTTCAGGAAATATCCTGAATCAGATGTGGTCTGACTACTTACTAGCCCTTACTGAGTTTTTATTTCACACAATTGTTCAATCAGACCTTGAACTTATTTAATTTTTTAGAAACAACAGCATTCTTTAACAATGAGTTTCATGAAGGTACTACATATTGTGTGGAAAAAAAAAAAGTCTTCTTCAATTTTGAACCTGCCTCCCATTAGCTTCATTTGATAGCACATAGGAATAAAATGTGAATGACTTATCCCCAATAACCTCCCTATGTCATTCCTGGTTTTGTGGATGTTTATCACACCCCATTCTGTTTTTTACCTAGAGTTGCTATTCAGTTCCTACCTTTAGCACCCTACTCGTTACTTGTATGGAAGCATTTGCATACTTTTGATCAGACTTTTTACCCTTTTCTGAACTTTTTACACTATATTACTTTTTCTACTATATCCTTTTGAGATTCTGGGACGGGCGTTGTAGAGAATATTCAGAGTGTAGGAGAAACATGAATTTATACAACGGCATAACGACATTTTCTGTTTCATTCTCTATTTTTTTTATCAGTTTTTGTTTCACTCTGTTTCTAAATTTGGATTTGTTTTTTCACTTTTACTGAGAATTAGAGGTCTGTCATAAACCCAGGATCTTCCCCTGAGAGATACTGTCACCTCAGTGCCCATCATTTAATGCTTTGAGTTAGAATTGTTTTTCCTATGTGGATCATTGTACATTTATCAACATTACATTTTATCTGCCATTTTATTACATCTTGTATGGATTTTCTCAAATTCTACACAGTCAGACTCTGTCCTCACCGCACTGAATAACTTTTTACTGTTGAAGACTCTGTCAATTGACTGCAGAACCCCTTTTTCAGGTTATTTGCAAATGGGTGAAAAAGTATTTCTATCAACACAACTTTATGCTAACCTTCTATCTTTGCAAGAAATGACTACTTACTTTTTTTTTTTCTACACCTTACTTTTAGCTCTTCCTCCCTATTATATATCCAGGCAAAAAGCTTCTCTCTTACTCAAAAGCTGTATCATGTATTTTAAAGTTTATGGCAAGGGAATAGGTTGAAAAGTTCTTGGAATTCCAAGCAGATTATATTAATCAAATCACCCTTATTCTTATGTTTGCTGGTCCCTTCAAAGAACTTCAAGAGAGCTGTAAAACAGGGAAGGGAAAAAAAAGGGAAGTCCCTTAAAAAAGCACTATTGTTTTTCTTCAGGTTGATTTTTATCTAGATGTTTACTAATTCTATCTTTTTTTCTAATATCTTTCAAAGTAGAGATCTCAAGCTTACAGGCTTAGAGAAATTCTCTGGATCTTTTCTGGTGTCACGTTTATCACCTTCCAATCCTAAGGTACAACAGCGGTTTGGAAGAGAGAAGTTACATGCTACCATTAGTAATTCAGCTATTTCATCCTTGAGTTATCTTAGAACTCTTGAGTGAATACCATCTAGTCCTAGCAATTTGTTACTGTTTATTTTCTCAGTTTGCTCCCTAACCCCTTTTACAGTCACTTCAATTTCACACAGAACCTCTGCTGAGTCTCTAATAAAAAAGGGTTCCAGTAGAAGGATCTCCTTGTTTTTTCCACAGTGAACACTGATGCAAAAAATCCCTTTAGCTTCTCTGCAGTGGCCTTAACCTCTCTGAAGGATCCTTTTATACCTTGATAGTCATCTGCCTCTGCAGATTCTCTTGCAAACTTCTTATTCCTGTTTGGAAAAGGATTTAGTATTTGTTTTGACTCTTTTTGGTAGTTTTTTTCTCACCTTTTCTTTGGATGTTTTATTGTGTTTTTAATTTTAATCTGCTAGACTTTACAAACATTTCTATTTTCTTCATTTGAATACACCTTTAGGTTTTCAGAAAATAAATTCTTCTTTCTAATAGCCTTCCCTTATGTTGCAGTTTCCATGTTGTCTTCCTTCTTGTTATTTCTGAAGCCCTTCTTAATAGGCAGTGTGCATTGGATGTGTGCTTCCAGTATAGTGTCTTGCAATAAGCTCCATGCCATAAGGTATTAAGGATTTAAGGCAGTAAGGATTTAAATCACTTTGCTGTCACCTTGATTCCCCTGTTAACAGCCTTTCTCGCTCTCAGGTGGTTTTTCTTTTAGAAGTTAAGTACATCTGTTGTGGATTTCTTTGTATTTGTTGCTCTAATAGGGATGCTAAATCTGAATACACTGTAATTGCTCTTATAGGGTGGATCTTAGGTTGTGGTTCTTGTTAGTTTTCTTTATGGTTAGTCTCAGTTGTTTAGCTTGGGAAAGAAAACTCTCTTTTGAAGAAGAGATCTTTTCTCAAGAAAATACTTAAGTCTATATGTAATCTGAAAAAGGTGACTGTTCCATTTGCTCTTGTGCTCAATAACACGGTAAACTAGTATTGATGCTATTATGCTTAGTAAAACTATAGATTTTACTTAAAAAAAAATATATATATACACACACACACACACACACACACACACACACACATTATTTTCACTGTTATAGCTTCCATTCCCGCAACAGGAACAATTGAAAGGACCTAAAGCACAGTTTAGTCAAAACTCATTTCAGGTTGGAATGAGATGTAGGCTGGCATTTCATCAGAGAAATATCTATTTTTAAATATCAACTTTTAAAGTCTCCACTTCTAAAGCCTAACTTTAAAATCAACTGTTAGTGTTTAGCAATAGATTTTCTTATTGATTATTTTTCCAACCTGAAATGTTGCACAGTGAAGTCTGGTGCTAAAGAAATCTTGATTTATTTATTTTTTATTTTTTGGGGGGGGGTGAGGAGGTGGGCTAGGGAAAAGCAGAAGATATTCTGTAGCTAAGTAATTAGGGAACTTTTTTCAGAAGTAAGACCTCTACAGCTCCTGTCTCTGTTTTGAACTTCTGATCTTTAGTAACCTTGACCAACATTCTTATTATGTGCTAAAATATGATGTAAAAAAATGCTGCAAATAGAATTATGGCTTCTTGAACAATTTAAGCAAAACACTTCATTTGACTGACATCACAGAGAAGACAGTACTAATATATTGTAGGAATATTTATTTTTAAATAAATTCAAATTTATTTTACCTTGTCTAGAATCCAAAGCTGTGGAATGTCTGATTTAATTTATCATGAACATTATAGGGAAAGATAAAGAGTTGGGAGATATTTATGCCATTACATCAAAATTAGATTATGTTATGTTGCACCAATTAAAAACGATAGAAGAGTTATTATAAATTCACATAACCTGAAGTTCATACAAGTATATGCAAGTTCAGTCTCTATTTTGTAATATTCATGTCAGTCTCCCTATTAGTAGTGGAGAGGAATTCCTTAGTTATTTTTCAAGATGATATCCACTGAGAAATTCCAATTTGTTTTTTTTTTTATACTCAGAAAAGAGTCTGGTTTTGGCAGCCCCAAAGACCAACCGAGATTTGCTTTGTTTGAATCTCCTTGGTATTTTTCCCTTTAAATGTGCCTCACCAGTTAATTAAAGCTAATTCCTGTTTCTAACATGAAGAATAAGATTAGTGTGCACTCATCTGATATCAGGAAGTCTGGAATGTTAAAAAGCATATTGCTACCTGATGTAATCAACCAGGACACCTTTGAAATGATCAAAGTGTGTCTTTGAAATGATTGTCCAGTGTAATCAGACTGTGACACAACAGAATTAAACAGTTACTACAATTTAAAATTTTGCAGCTGAGCTGCTCAGGATTCTGCCCGTAAGGTGCTTTGATGTAGTCCTCTAGGTATTACATCAATAGCTTTTCAGGCATATCAGAATTTAATGAATGTATTTCCTATCATTTTATTTATTTATTTATTGCTTTCTTGCTTTCAGAGGATTGGCTCTGATATTTCATTAGGATCTTACTGGTATTGGGTTTAAATCTTTATCTTTCTGACCTTCACACTTTAGAAGAAAAAGAAAGTAGGAAAGCCAGTTTATCTCATTTATTATACATATTTTAACTTATTTGTTGTTTTGAAGGTAAAAGCATGTGTTCATAAAAGAAAAAAAGAAATATAAGTTCCTTTGTCTCAGAGTTTTGAAAATAACTTTAATTTTGTTTAAAATTAAACAGTAAGTCTTTAGTGCTAATTACTTAACACTGCCCGTGCTTTCTAGTATGAGGGTGAAGATTTTCAAATACGTCTAAATTTAGGAATTTGGGTTTATTTTATAGCACTTAAGCAAGTGGCCTGTTATCTACAAATGTGTATTCTGCATTAGCCATTCCACTCCCATTCCATCTCTTCTGGCACACGCTAGCACAGGAAAAAGAAAGAGAAACAGAAATGATCAGATAATAATAAAAGATGATGCATCTTTAAAGGAGCCTTTTTGATATAATGGTTTAATAACACAATGAACAAGAATGCCCAGTTCTTCTGCAGGTTCTGAAACTCTGCATTGATTTAATGGGAGCATAAGATCATTTGCATGTTCTTAGTGCCCTTTCCCTCTTGGGATCTGTCAGTCTATGATGGTTTCTGTCATTAGCAGCTTCAATTACTGACAGCTGTAGTTATTCCTCTCTTCTCTGGAATGAAGACAGGTACATCTCACACAGGTTAGGATACTCTGAATGGAGATTACAGTACTTCTCAAAGTTAGCTCCATTTATATCTAATAGCAGTTTGGAGCAGACCTTGTTCACGTCCGAGAAGCAGAGACCAGAATTCACAGTATTCAGATCTTAGAAAAGTGTTGGGATTCCTGAGCTGCAAACCCAAGCTTCCTCTTGTTTGCTGTGCTTTCAGACTTTGCACTCTTTATGTCTAGCTTCAGCAGATGTTCCTGTGCTTTCCTCCATTCTCCAGGAAAGTTTGAACCTTCATGGTGCTGCATTGTTCCTGAAGTTTCTCTCTTTTATATATAGGAAATGGAGTCTATCTTGCCTTCAGCTCCCATTCTGATTAGGGAAGGTGCAGGCACCAAAAGTTAGGAATGCAGTGCCTTAATTTGTATACATGCACGTCCTATCCTGGAGACATAATGAAGTTTTTCTCCTGTTTCACAAAAAGAAAATGTCATGAAGAAGTTTGAAAAACAGCCTTTCAAGAAGTTTGCAAAACCAGCACATTTTTTCATCCCTAATTCTGTGGAAATTAAACAGCATGTCATGCTTACTAGCAGAAGCGATAGTCACTCAGAACTGTTCTCTACATTAGAGTCAGATCAAGGCAGTAGTCCATAACGCTCTATCGTCTGCTGTAGTTGTTAACCTTTGCAAACCTAGAGCATTCTGAGCTGGCATGTTTCTGGCATTCTGAGCAAACACTTTTGTGCTTGCTTTGCCACACACAGTTACCAAGCAGCAGAGGATCAGGCCCATTTTTACTTACATTTATCATTCATTAGTCACAATTGTTTCAGATTGTTGAGTATAAAAATTTCCCACCATAACCAGTTGTATTATTCTTCCAGCCACATGTCATGCCATTATTAAAATTATTCTCCAAAGCAGTTTCTCTAGTAAATAATACCTCTGAGAATGCCATTTTGCAGAAAATGAATCAGTACTTCTGGCAATGAAATGACTTTGAGTCTTCTGCCAGTTTTACTGAATAGAGATGAAGCAGTGAGATATCATCCCATGTGGTGGACAGCAAAAGAGAGTCCAGTGATAAAAATGTATTTGCAGCTGTGAACTTCTTCCCATTTTCCCAAATTAATTTGATTCACCAAGCCAAAAGAAGACTGTCATTTTTAATTACTTACACCCTGACTCCTGGTTTAGCAGAGCTGCCCTCTTTGCATTTCACTAATTGTAGCAGTTGGAGGCCAGTGTATCCTGAGGTGTCAATCAGAGCACCCACATAGCTACTGTGAATTATGCTGGTCAGTAATGGACCTTAAAGAAATGTTATACCAGACAGAGATGACTGGAATGAAGCAGTGCTTTGGCAATACTTCCTCCTCAGTGAGAAGGACTCTGACTTGCTGAATGATTTCTCCACAAAACTTTAACTTCTGATGGACTGATAGCATGTATTTTAGAAAAAGGCATCCAGGGTTTGGGAATTTTTTTGGTTGGAGAATTTACTTCATCAGAAGGTATATAGTTCTAGCGGTTATTTACACACATTGCCAAAATTGTGTGTCTTATTTTGTCATCTGAAGGAGCTTCCTTTATCTTCCAGACACTGAAAATTGTTATGTCTGCTTGGGGCAAATTAAACTACTATCAGAAATCTTTTTGTGTGTCTGATCTGTGCTCAAGCCTTAACTTTCTCTTTGATAAATGAAATATACAATCCCTTTAGTCTCTAGGTGTAAAGTAGATTTTACACAGCCTTAAATCTTAAATGATAAATATAAATACCCTAAGATTATTCTCATTTTGACAAAGAAATCAGTATGCACATTTATTATGTACATCAAGGTACACATGTGATCTTTAGGCACAAATGTGAAGTTACCATTCTAGCACAGGTTTTGTTGAACCAAAGCAGTGTATCTTAATTAAACAGAAGTCTGCCTTCAGAAGTGGGCTCTAAACTAATTTTATTTTCTGTAGATCTGTTTCTTTTTTTTAATATTTAAGCTTCATTTTTTCTTTATATTATAAAAATACACTTTTTATATAAAATATAAGCCTAAAATTTGAAAGTAGCTGATACAAAAAAAAAAGTTTTCTGTAACCCCTTTTCTTACATTTGTTGTCCTCAACAATTTTTCCCACTTAACAGAACTGTACAGTACAAAAACTAAAATCCTTCCACTTGAATCCAGATAAACTCAGATAGACTCTCCTTACTTGTAGAAACTGAGTGATGAGTAAATTGCTGTTATAATTATAAGCCTTATAGCCAGAAGCTAGAAGGAAAGTGTTTCTGTCAGTAGTTCTCCAATATAAATTGGTTTCAATCTACTCTCTATCCAAGTACAAAATAAAATTCAAGAATTTCACTAGAGGGAAGAGATCAACATGTAAAGAATTTCAAACCAGGATTAAATGCATTAGTCCCTTGAGCTTTTTTGTGCCTCTCTTCTTTTTAAGACAGTTCCTTTAAAATGTATTTGGCATGACTACAACTACATCATAGTCTCAGTTTAATACACTATTATACTACCTGTTGTCATTTACTCCTGTGAAGTGAGTGTGAAATATTACAAAACTGAAAAGAGTAGATTTCAGAGTTCATCATTCACAAGCGTAAAAGACTGCACAGTATGCAAGGTTAGAGAGGCTCCAATTCACAAATTGTGGATCAGAGATACCAGTGTTACCTGCAAAACTCTGTTGATGTTAATGGACCTGTCCTAACTTTTATTAGCTAATGTACTCAGTGTGGATACTGATGTGCACACTGTCAGAAAATTAAATATATATATATATATGGGAAAAGCTGTAAGATTATAAAACTTAAAACCTTCTTCTTTCCCTAACATTCTAAAAAGATTTTGAAGAGAGGAATACCAATATGCATTCTTCTTTGAAGACTATATGGAAGTATCAAAATGTGGGGATGTCTAGCCTCACATTTCAACGTCTATAAATACTGAATCATTCTCTATAGAGAAGAAAATTTCTCTTGCATCATAGTATTTCCTTAAAAAAAACCCAACATCTGACAATTTGCTCATTTAGGTGAAAAAATGATATACTATGTTTAAACAGGTATAGAAATAAACCACTGATTTTTCCGGTTCAGATCATCTGTCAGTGACCTGAATTAAATCATTTAATGATTATCTGTTTGTGATTTGTAAAAAGAAGGCACTGATATAAATTCAATTAATTAACAACTGTGAACTAGAAAAAAGATCTTTTATTTTAACTTACCATAAGCAAAGTATATTCTATTTGCCCTCAAAGCTTTCAGAGAGATGCTTTCCAATGAACCACATTTGTGAAATTCAATAATATACCTTAGAAGGTTCATCTTTGATAAAGATCCAGAGATGCAACTCACTTAATCTCATATTTTAACATTTTATACTCCTCCACACTTTATTGTTGCTATTTTTAACCAGTGAA
Organism: Apteryx rowi; assembly: GCF_003343035.1. Lineage (NCBI taxonomy): Eukaryota > Metazoa > Chordata > Aves > Apterygiformes > Apterygidae > Apteryx > Apteryx rowi. The sequence continues at coordinate 129,230 of NW_020451291.1, forward strand.
CATTTTCCTTTTTTTTTTTTTTTAATTGTGAGAGATAAGTGTCTGTCAATTTTGACAGTGCCCTTGCCAGTGTCAAGCCAGGTAGTAAACTAACTCAAAATCATAAAGCAAAATTGGGTGAAATGTGTATATTTTTATTTTTGGAAAGGGTTATATAGAACACAGATACTTGAATATGTTGTTGACACGGTGTCATATCTTCCAAGTTTCTTTGCTTGAAAAGAGAAGGTACTTCTGGTAGGCAGAAATGAAATCTACGCACTAATGCTGTGTCTGAAAGCATTTGCTAAGACAGGGAAATCTGGGGGAAGTATACTGAGTGAAATTCATGGACTTTAGAAAAAGACCGTGGGCAAGGAAAAGAAGGATATGACAGACATGATATTGAATAAAGTCAGATACTCCAGTATGCTGACCCGTCCTGCTTGTCCTTTGCTAGGTGTTGTCAACCCTAAAGTAAAACAAACAAACAAATAAAAACAACAAAAAAAAAAACCCAACCCTGATCCACTCCTGAATCAGCTCATAAACTACAGCAGCTTTCAGCCCAGTACAAGCCCAGTGTAAGCATACTTTAAGGTGTGGGATGTAGCAGACTCATTCATCTACTTTTAATCCACCACTTCAAGTCTTATAGAGCCCCAAGGAAAGTCCTGAAGAAGGAACTCACACAGACAAGCAATAAAGGACAGAAATACCCAGTTACCATATGAGAACATTTTTCACGAAACAAGCACTCCCATCTCAGATCTCTCAGTCCTACTCCTCAAGGGAAACCAACAAAATACCTTCAAAAGATGAGCCTGGGAACTGAAATTCATAGCTCCACTGTACACTAAAAGTTATGGTTTCAATAAAGACACTGTTTTTATGACCCATTATAACGTCCTCCACACCTTGTCTTCTGACAATTCCTGACTATTCCACAAGCATATCTACTTCTGCTTTTTTTTCTTTTTTTCCCCACAGGCACTAACAATCTGTCACCTCTGCCATGCTAATTCTCCTTATATTCCACGACTATTGTCCTACCTCAAATTGTCATATTAACATAATTGGGTTGTACAGAGCAATTATTCCCAAACAGTATTTAGACTGATGTTTGCTGTGTCTATGTCAGATCTAAAGTAGACTTGAGTCCCTGGAAACTCATCCATTCTCTCCAACAATATACATTTCTTTAAGAACAAAGAAAAAGGCCCTCATCCTAAAAAAACAGATTAAAAAATATTACTCTCATATCCTTCCACAGCAACAACTTTGCTGTCAGGAAAGTCTATGTACAGTGTCACTGTGAAGATGGTAACATCAGGGGTTTTCAGTGTAGTATTTAGAAGATCACCACATGGCTAGCAGTACAAACTCAGCACTCCGTACTCAGTTTTGGAATCTAACTTCCCATGTTGACATCTTGGGAACTAGGTATAAAGGTCAGTGGTTAATACATCTAAATTTAACTGTCCATATCTATGCACCTACTTATAAGCAAAGTGCTTGAACCCCCATTGTAGTCTATGAAAATCTAGTTGCCAGAGTCATTGTAGCCTAGAGGATGAGTCTGTTTGCCTTGAAATAGAAATCTGATGGCTGGCCACCTGCATTTCTGTCTAGTCTCCATTATCTGTACAGATTAGATTTCAAGTAAAGTTTAGGCTCCTACAACACATGTAAACATCTACACATAGACTCTTAAATGTAGGAATCCTAATCTCAAAATTTATCCCACTCAAGGGACTAGTTTCTGTTACTCAGATAAAGATGTCTACTACCATCTCTGATGCCCATGTGTATCTATCTAAAGCATCTGCATGGAGCTTGTAGGTATGAACAAGAGACATCTTCAGTCTTCTTCAGCAGCAGCTGAAGGCCAAAGAGACTACTTCCCCAGCACCTTAAAAAAAATTACAGTCATATTTTAGACAACTGATTCATGGATAATATGTTTATCTAATATCAAACTTTCATTTTATCCCCTAAATGCAAAATTGAAAAATGCAAATGCAAACTGATTCTGGTGCACTTTCTACTTAACACAAGGAATGTCCAAATTTGTCTCAGCCACTCCTGTTTAGGAGCTCCTCCAGGATAGACATATCTCGGTCACGGCTTTGCTGATTCAAGTACTGACCTGCAGGGAATCCTTGAATTATAGGAGGAAATAGGAGACGCATTGACTAGTTGTGACATTTGGGTAAAAGTTAAAGGATCGAGCTCATAATTTCACTTGCTATGAAGCAGAGGGAAAGATTATTGGAATACCTATACGATTCCTCTATTACCTTTTGCACATTCTGTGGAACGCTGGGGTAACTGGAATGAAAACAAAGGTTACATCTTCCCCTTCGGAGCTTCATGCATTCTAAAACACAATTGTTATGAGTATAGAAAGTGGAATTTGGAATGTGCCCTTTGGAAAGCTTACAAAATTTCATGCAGAGTGCACATCAGATATTCCTCCTTTCTGCATATTAAGAAAGTAGGGTTCCTAGTTTTTTTGTCAGTTTGCAATTAAATTTGAAGATACGTTATAAAAAGAAGCAAACTCTTCCAGGAGTTTCTAAACCTACATGAGCAAAATCCTCAGAGTCTTTTCATTTTCCAAGAACTGAATCATTTATTTGCTGTATTTGTTAGCTGATACTTTTTAACCTTGATCAGTCTGAAGAACTTTATGCTTAGATGTATTTATTGAGTGGATTATTCCTTTATATATCCTTTTGTTTTTTAATACAGTCAGCAATTCTGTCAGCCCTTACCAAGAAGAAAAGAGCAAAGAAATATGAAGGCTTATAATTAGTAACATATAAAAGAAATGATAATAAGTGCACATAAGGTGAAAATGCAAATCTTGCTTGTGCCTTTGTAGATGAAGGTGCTGTGAATCAGTGGTTAATCCATGGAGATTTCATTAATGAGCCAACAGGAGTATAACAATTCAACGGATATTTAATAAATATCTAAATTATGTTTATACATCTGTTGCTTTCTCTTTTGTGACTTATAATTAAAACAGCTATTGTATCTCTCTTGTTTTGAAGGCAACACATGCATTCAGAAAGAAAAGAATGAATTGCTAGGTTTAGAAGATTTGCTCTCATGGTAGATCTCATGCAGGGAGAGTTGGCTTTGCTGTAGTTTAGAAGGTTCTAGTGTTTCTTATCTCATTCACTTTTGCTCCATTATGTTAAGCAATCTGCTGTCACCAATTTGTAAAGTATTTTTTGATGGATTTTGGTTTTGCTTTGTTTTGTTGTTTTCTTTTTCTGAAAATCATCAGAATAGAATTATCCAAAAGAATGTTCCACCTTGTGTTAAACAGCAACAGAAAAATAAAACACATTAGTATCACAAGATATATATATATACACACTCATTTAATATCTAAAGAATGAGATTAAAAAAAAGTTCAATCATGAACTTTTTCCAATATTCTTTTAATGTAGTGCTTCTATTTTGAATTCCCCAAGAGCTCTTAGGGCAAGTGCTTCAGCAAAAGCACACATTTTACTAGAGAGCCTCAGTAATGGCTATTCCTTGCAATACTGCATTTTCTTCCACAGCTTTTATATCTGTTTGATATGATTTGCATTCCCTCTAGCTTCTCCATTCTGTTTAGGAACTCTCCAATAACAAGAAGTATCAATGTAGAAATTGCTATTGGAACTGGGTGAAGATTATCTCATCCACTCTACCTGCAAATTGACACCTAGCTGGACTCAGAACATGTAGTTTGAAATTATCATCCAAAAAATGAAATTAGATTTAAAGCAAATGATTCATTAGACTGGGAATACTCCTTCTATCCATTTGCCAAGACTTTAGTCAGAAAACTGCTTCCTTTGGCACATCCCTAAGCAGGAATTTAATGGGATATTTCTGTCAAGAATATTCCAATTTACAGTTAGTAACTTTTGTTGTAATAAACTTTATCTAGACAAATATTTCTTAAGAAAATAATGTGGATATATTGGAGACACAGCTTTTCTGTTTGTTTGTTTAATATCTAGTCTGTCATTGTGCATGGCTATGGTTCTGTCTCAGGTAGATTTGAGTTTGCTCTGCCAATGGGACCAGAGTCAGAAGCTTCCTACAGCAGAGGTTCTGCCGCAATGTATGATGCATCTTCCTCTGGCTTTATTGCAACTCCTACTTTAATCCTTTTCCTTATAAAAGGATCTCTGCACCAGAACACTAACCTCAGGATATAAACTAGGGGAGAAACAATATCTTAGAACATAAATATGCCGAGAAATGAACCCTGCTTTCCTTTTTTACCATTTTTTTCCATAATTGGAGCATTTGCATTCCCATGTTGAAAGTTTCAAAGTTCAGCTACTGATCTATAATGATCCATACCTCCAAGAAACTAGTGGTCAGACTTTAACATTTATACAGAGGTGTATATTTCATGCTCTCATAGCTATAAAACATCTGAAGGGATTTTCCTTTAATATTCCAGAAATATTTGCTTTAGGAAAGCCAAGCATGAACAGCTTTAAACTTAAAAAAAAAAAAAAAAAGTTTTTTATTAATTCCTGAAAAAGTTTAAATAGGAAGGAGGTGTATTATACAGCAAAGTTAAATTTAGATTTTGTTACTATTGACAGCTGTCACTTTATAAAGAAATGTAAATTTCTCTGCCAGGAAGGAGCTGACTTCCTCATTTAACCTTTATTTTTAATGAGAACCCATTTCCCATAAATAGCAACAATTATCTCTCCAAAACCATCTTCCACATGGATATTCAAAGCAGCAGCAGGTTTTATGCACATACAATATTTATGTATTTTATTTATTCCTATTTCAAATTAAAATGTTTCACTTCCAGTAAATCTGAAATGTAGGTTAAAATACAGCTCTAATCTGAATGATGGTTGATCAGATTGATGGTTTAATTTACAAAAAATAGAACAAACTGACAAAGAAAGTGTCATAACAAATATACACAAGGGAACAAAAATAAAGATAATGCAGGAAAAAAAGAAAGAGCACAAAGGATTAAGAGGGAAAAGGAAATAACAAGTAATGTCATTTATCTGGATTGCTGTGATACTGGCTGATTTGGGACACTATTCTAAACTTTGATTCTCTCTACTTTATCCATTTTAAATTGAATTAGTCTTCCTCAGCGATGTTTTAAATAAATAAATAAAACTAATATAGGGGATTTTTTTACTCATTCTTCCTTTGATTGGATCTTTGATTTTTGCTCACCACTGTTTTCTATGAGGCTTTCAACTGGTGATGTGACTGGTGTTCACCTTCACCACTCATATCTACTTGTTTGTGAGCGAGTCTGTTAAAATCTCTGTGTCCCATTCAAGGAGAACTCGCACTGGAAGCCATCCAGGACACACAGTTTTTCTCTTAGTTGTTTATTTTAAGCTTCTGAAATGTTGTCTGCATATGGATGCAAGGAATATGTGTGCATTCATCCATTAACACTCACAGAAATATCCCATGCTGTAATTTTGTTCATGTCTTTTCAAGCCTTTTCAGTTTTCCCGGGGGGTGGGGGGGGACCCAAAACCCTCCAAAACACACTGAAATAGGTATTAATATGTACCTGCCTCTTTGCTGCTCATGCAAGGTGGTAATGTATTTTCCTCTATAATGAAAAGTGTTCAATGGGGAGAGAGGAGCACTGAGAGCTTTCATGTTATTCCCATTGGAATCACTTGTTCTCTCTCCACATGTCCTGAACAGCTGCCTAATTTAAAGTTTGGCTTTCAAATAGTTCAAAACATGTACAGTAATAAGGTGAAAGAAGAAAGAAAGAAATACTAACTTTTTTTATTCTTTGTGATGTTGCTAATGAATAAATTATGGGATTTTTTTGACAGTTCTTGATTTTTGGTGCAATATCCTTCACTGCTTGTTCTGCACTTTGTCTACATCTTGTGCCAAATTCTGATCTCACAATATTTTCACATGGATACAAATTCCTTATTTACACTGGAAGATATGAAATGAGAAAAAAACTTGACAAGTTTTTTTTTTTTTTCCCCCTCTTTCTCTTCACTCCCTCTACTCTATAATTAGTGATCCTTCAGGAGAAACTACTCTTGGCCTCTATAGACTTCTCATAGATCACTTTTGTGACTCTTCTGGTCAGTCCTCTTTCCCTTTTTTCCCTACCTCTAGCAAAGTGTCGTTATGCTTTTGTGTGCACAGTCTTCCTACTCAAGAATAATAACGGTATTTATGTATTTTTGTTTTGTTTCACTAGTTGTGTTATATTTTGTTTAAACTGCCTAATTAGAAGTTATCTTATTTGTTTGCACCTGATTTTAGCACTCGGATGTTACTTGCTGAATATTTTCATTTCATAAAGTTATTAACTTGATTTTCCAGGCAAACAAAGCTTTTGAATCTTTCTGTCCCTGAATATATATGTAGGTGTATCTGGTTCTTTCATTACCTTTTGAGGGGATTGACCACTTTTTCAGCTGTTATCAGTGGAGGATCTCAAAGATAAATTAAATTCCTACAAGTACCTCAACTGAGGGCAAAGTTACAGTGGGAATTCACATCTTGTCTGTCACCACTCTGAAATTAGGAGCTCCAAATGTAGATATTTTCATATATTCTGGAAGTATAAACTCCTGTCATAGCCAATGGGCACATTATACATTAAAGAGGACATAGACAACAAATGACCTTTTCCTAAAGTGGATACTTAAAATACAGATAGGCACCTCAATTACTGCCTTAATCTTGAACTGACTCCTACCTCTGAGAGTCCACAGGGGAAACTATCTGTAAGTGTTCCAGCCAAAGGAAGTTTGATTGGTACTCACAGTCAACCACAAGACAAAAAATCCCTGGGAGATAAGACTTCGTTATGTTTGTGCTTGCACAACATATTTTCCTTTTTTTTTTAAACTAGGTCTCTGTCTTTGACAGTGGGAAAATACTGCTCATCAGTTAAAAATGTAACTTGGATTGATCTCTGAGCTAAGGAGTACTTTATGCAGTTGATATAAGGGCCCAGTAAACTATTTGGGATAAATAGGATCTGATCTGAACCTTTCCTAAATAAATTTTTTGAGGTACAAAAATCCTTGCTCAAACAAAATGCCTGTCAGATGAAGATCAAACTGTGTGAGTTGTGAATTATTAACTCATGTATGCTTTTAGGGGGAAAAGGGCACAAGAGTCCATTAAAGAGTCCTACCTTAGTGAAGTAATCCTAATTTAAGAACCCCAAAATATATACACATTTTCATAATAGCATTGTAAGAAATAAATGCCACCAAATAAATGCATCTTGTTGTACTGAGGTCAATTTTATTTGAATATGGTTTATGGACAACTGAAATACTGGCTAAGACTTAACAATTTTTCTGAGAGAAAAAAATTTTCATCAGAAATGCCAGTCACTGAGCCTGAAATGAAGCATTTAAATATGTTTATTTTGATGAATTTTCACCAAAGTTGACACATTATTTTTTTTAAAAAAAAAGCTCTTTACCTAGACCTCTGTAATTTATCTGTTTTCAGGTAAATTTACCTGTAATCAAACCCAGGACTAGCTGCAGCACTCTTAGCATCCCTAGACCTTCTAAACATGCTACATGGCTGAGGACCCTACATTTTCAGGGGAATCTCACTGGAAACCATGCTCTCAGTGAGGATTAGTGACCTGATATTTGCTTCAGTAACCAAAAAATAGATTTTTCATTTCTGAAGAAATAGATGTGGCCTTCCTTCTTCAGGCAACTGGAGGAAGCCTCATGTTCACTGTCCCTGGTCTTCCTGGGGGATTTTAATCACTTTATCTGCTGGAGAAATGCAGGAGGTTTCTGGAGTGCATTGATAATAACTTCCTAATACACAGGTGACCAAGGAGCTGAAGAAGGCCAGTCAGCTTCACTTCAGTCCCCGGAAAGGTGATGGAGCAATAATCTTGGAAACCTTTTCCAAGCATATGAAGGACAAGAAGGTGACTGGGGGTGCTCAGCATGGATTTACAAAGGGGCAGTCATGCCTCAGCAAACCAATAGTCTTCAACTATGAGAAGATTAGCTCAATGTGCAGTGGATGTCTTTTATATTGATTGTAGCAAGGCTTTCCTCATTGTTTCCCATAACATGCTCATTGACACACTGATAAAATATAGACTAGATAAGTGGATGGTGAGGTGCATTAAAAACTAGCTGAACTGCTGGGCTTAAAGGGCTTTGATGAGTGGCATGAAATCCAGCAGAAGGGCAGTCACTAGTTGTGTGTCCCAGGGGCTGACACTCAGGCCAATATTTTTAACATTTTCTTTAATGACCTGGATGATGGGACCAAATGCACCCTCAGCAAATTTACAGATGATACAAAACTGAAAGGAGTGACTGATGCCCTCAGATTAGAGATTCTGTGATTTTGTGATTCTGTGTTTGGGGTTGACTTCAGGTTCTGGAGTTCTGAGGCTGTTCAGGCAACTAACAAGAGTGTTAGTGTCAATGAGAAGCTGATGTTCCAGGAGAAATTTATACAGGTTTTGATCTGGCCAAATTTGAAAGAGCACATCCATAAATGGGGTGAATGCCAGGTAAATGATCTAAATGTGCACTTAAGGACACTGGTCTGGGACATCTGTCTGTTCATTCTGTTGAAGATTTCACTTTTTTTAAAAAGAAATTAAAATTCCTTTAGTGAAAAAAACAAAGAAATATTCTTGAAGTAGGAAATATAGACTGAATTCTATATTTTTTCTCTTGCGTATTGTCAATTGATCTTCAAAGAAATGTTTTTCTGCCTGAAATGTAACAGGAGGGATAAGGAATACCTCACTTCTTCTCTTTGTCCATTGAAGTATTTAGATCAAAAAATGTCTGTTATTGTTTATCTTTTCAACTTCTATTGCAAAGAGGTATCACCTTCTGAGGACTCTTTAAGTGCCTGAGTAACACCCAGATGATGTATTAAATACATCATAAAATAAGAATGTTCTTAAAGACAATCATCCAGTATATTTCATCTGCTACCAAAACTGTGCTAATTTCATTTAGCACCTTCAATAGACATTGGGGGGAGGGGAAAAAAAAAGCGGATGATGACTAAATTTGGTAATTTTCCATGCTCCTTCCATTCTTAGGTATCCAATACTGTAATTTTCTTCTACCTGTATGTTCATTTGGCCCTCAGTGTTTTATTAGTTTTAATATTAATTTAATTGTGAACTTTACCACATTACTGCCTACCAGCCTTTTAACAGTTTCTGTTATATGAAGTAAAATTTTTTTAATCACCATATTTAATGATTCTAAGTTCCTGTCCTGTTAAGAAAACTAATTCCACGCAAGGAGATGAGCTTATTTTGTTTTGGGCAAGGGCCAAACCCTTTCTTTGAGTGGCTGTTATATCAGACTTCTCAGCAAGAAAGAAACAAGGAAATTAGTGTGTGGCTGAATCTGAGATGAAAATTAGCTATTTTGAAAAACAAATCTCTGATAAATACAGCAAGGATTTATGGCTAAATTTACAGGCGGCACAGATGGTACTTGATGACATTTTATCTCAAGGGGAAAAGTATTCTTTTTTTTTTACATTAAAACATCAACTTTTATAGGTTTGGGATTATTTGCAGAATATAACACTCCTCTATGTATGCAGTGAGTGCATCTCCAACTGACTGTTAGATCCTGTTGGCAATCTGGAAGATCTTTCAAGCATGTACTGCATTTTCAAACAAATTGCATTTTCTTTTTTTAATAAAGCAGGTTAAAGAGCAGGAAAGCCATGTGTAAATACTGAAGGGCAACAGTGTCTAATCTCAAGCTAAAATTATTAAATCCACCTTTTATTCTTGAGTTTGAAAGCTTTAGTGTGAATTTTTGCATATATATTATTGTAAAGAAAAAAAAATCTTGATTTAACAAATGCTAATCACAGTGATATGATCCACTTCGTTCACTCTCCTTCTCCCATCCTGCTTCCTGTTCTTACTTTCAGTAAGACTCTTTGCAGTGCATGATTTCATTATGCTATTTGTAAGGAATATTAGTCACTCATATGACAAAACACTTTTGAGACAAACTATTTTCCTTGTCTAAAGATCAAGCTGAACGTCCCAAATAAACTTCCATGGAAAGTACATAATTTTATGTCATTTTATGAAGAAACTTTTCTTTTAAACTCATTACAGAGTGTGTTTTCAAATATGAAGTCAACAAATCACTTTCTTGAGGGACCCATCTCTGTATTTTAACTAGAATTGGAATGTAGGTGATATTCCAGCTTCCAGCATGATGAGAAGTTTCTGGCATCTCAGTTAGGTGCTAAAAATCAGATGTAATTTTCAACTTCTTTCCTCACACCTTTCTTCCTTTGTTTGATCACAGAATTGCCACAAACTCAATCAATGTTTAGTTGATCTGTATTGTCATGCTTCAGTGAAAACCACATTTTTCTACCTACAGTTATGGCAAAAACTGAGAAATGGTTTCCAGTCTTACAGTGAGAAATATCTTATTTATTCCACTGTTTGGCTCATAACTGTTTTTGTTTTTATCTTCTTATTTATAGCTAACTAAATAGAAATGAAACATAGACATGGTAACGTATTTCTGAGGACACATGAATCTCTAGAACTGTGCATTTATGCTTATTAAAGCATTTGGAACTCCAGGCAATGTAATGGATTTATACTAACAATTATGTTTGGTTATTTCTTGGTCATTATTTGTTTTAGTCCCTGTCTCCTGTTAAAAAACAGTTCATGACCCAGTCATATAGCCAAAATAATACGACCAATCATATTCTATGAATAAAAAATAACTAGCAATTGAGATGTACAGTTTTCAAAACATCTTTTATTTAAAACTAGTGGACCAGTCCCTCACAGCCCTCATAGCTCTTCTACACAAAGATGGTGGGAGCCTGATGTCTTCCAGTTTTGGACATATAATTCTATAGTCCCTTTGCTTAGTCCCATTTTATATGAATTTCATTCAATTCAAAGCCTATAATTTATCTTAATAGTTGGTATGATGTGTCCAAATTATTCTGAAAAAAAAATCAAATAATAAATAATAGAATAAAAAGTATTTTCAAACAGTGGAATAAGATATGGGAAGCCTTAATTCATCATATTTCTTGATTTTCATCTTAAAACTTTTTGATCAGTGACTTCCTTGATTTTCATCTTCTTTACGCTCTTGCTACACTCCCGCAGAAGCCTAGCAAGTGCATTATCCAACCTAACATCAAACTTTGTCATTGGAAAGGATTCAGTCCCTTCTGATTTTTCTTTTGTATATTAGCAATGTCATCTCTTATTTTCTTTGGCATTTTAGTTATCCATTCATTGTTACCAGATTCAGGAAATCACATTTCAATGCCGTTTTGGGGCTTAAATCAGATCCACCTACAATTCAATATTCTTTACTTATTTTTTGAAACAAATATTAGGAACTATTGGGAAAATGATAGAGGACAAAATGGAAAACATCATTGTGCCACTGCATAAATCCACTGTGCAACTTTATCTTAAACCTTGTAGCTCTTGTTCTTGTTCTCAAAAATATGATCAGACACATGGAATGGTTTTCACATGACAAAAAGTAATTAAATTAACTGACAGTCTGACACCTGGAATAGGGAAGGAGATTTGTTTAAGGTCAATAAAACATGGCATGGAGAAGTTAAAGAAGGTTTCTCTGTCTTCCAAAAATCAGAGTCCATCAAATTAAACTAGCAGAAAACAGGCATAAAACAAACAAGTAAGCAAAATAAAATCAGAGATTATGTAATTAAGCTTTGGGATTCCTTGATGCAGGAAATCTATGAATATAAAAAATGATTGTGCACATTAGTGGAATATGGATTTCTACTAAATACAAAGACGCCACCTCTAATTCAGTTAATAGAAAATTGTTTGAAGCAGTGATAATACTTTGAAGTAGTATATAGTCAACCTTTCCTGAGATGCACAGAGAATTATATGAGCTTTAGATCTGACCAGGATCCACTCTTCTACTGTTCCATGATGCTTCAGAGCTTTGTTTCTAGAGGGCTTTCAAGCATTGTACCAGCAAAAACCTAAAGGGTGTGTGATTGGTGTGACTTTCACTAACCAGTTGAAGAGATCTGACCTCTTGATTAGAAAAATGTGAAATTTGTTTTCTTAGCTGGGTTATGACAGATAGGAAACTCCATATATCCACAGCAGTCTATCTTTGATTTCTCATTTTTTAATTTTGAACATTCTTATTATCATAATGGAAATTCAAGTAAGAGGCTATGTGTTGTCCATATCACATGAACTGTTTTTTGGGAACAATAGCTTGCTCTTAAAGATATGTTCTCTATGACTGTGTTTCAAGATACCATCCTGAATCATAAAAATCAAATTTTATGTCCTAAATATACTTGCGATAGTTAACAAAGGATTTAAAAAGGAGATAGAAACAACTTGTCTTCCTTACAAATTTTCAGTAACAATCCATGTATATGAAATCAGTTCCACTGTAGAGGAATGTAAATTAAATCCTCTGAACACACAAAAACACAGCACTCAGCTATGTACAAAACCAGACTGACAGATGATTAATAATCAAAAGAGATTCAAGAATGAATTCTCGTTTTGGTCATGAGGCTGAAGGGTTGAATAATAGTCTCAGTGTTTGGAGTTTTACCTGTCTCTAGAGGTAATTAAATTCTTGATTATTCTTAAAGATTTTCATGAGAATTTGTATCTTTTATTTGCTTAGCTACATTTAAGTGCAATACAGATCTTGAAAAGACACGGTAATTTATTTATTTATTTATTTTCATCCTGGATAAAAATACTTAAGAGATGTAAACACATTGACTGAAAATGTAATGTAAGTTTCTTCTCTATGATAAATATTCAAAGCTTTATGTTTAATATTTTGCTGTTAAGATAATTTTAGAATATCAGGAATGAGATTTGTCCCATACTATATTACAAGTATAACCCGGTGAGGTCCAGTGTTTAAAAAGAGAGGAGAGATAATTAAGCTTCCTTTTACAATCTTTTTTTGCCTAATGGTATATGCTACAATAGATATTAATAAAGATACAATTCATTCTTTCCTTCTTAAAATTTTGAATGCTTTGAATCAGAATGTTTCTAACTATTTAAAAAATGACTTTCTGTGGATTTCAGGGTATTTTACTTGACAAATTTATAATATTTGTGCACACTAACAGATTAGAACATTTAATTCTGTCCTTCCATCACATTTACAGGAAAGTATCTGATTTAAATGTGTTATGTATCCATGAATGCCATTAACATGAGTTAAGTAAAATATTAGAAAGATTGCAGTAAATCTCTTTTCAGTACCCATTTTCAATTTGTGTTTTATACCTTCTCATTTCACAAAGAGTTGTGTCTAAGGTGCTAAGTTCTCTGATGCAATCTTGCAAAATACTGAGCTACATGATCATTTTTAATCATGTTACTAGCTCCTGTGAGTTCAATGGGACTAATAATTCACCAGATTATAAACACAAACTTGAGTACTGTGCTAGAATAAAGTGCTCAGTGGTGTGCTGAAAGGACCCCATATTTATCAAAAGCACCTACTCCTTCCTCACAACTAAGACTGAAACTCAGGAGACTTAAATTAAGTGGGAACAAAACAGGACATTCAGTTCTTCCTTAAACAACATGTTTTGGGCCACTCCTTTAAAGTTACTAGAATTATCTTACTGGCTTCAGTGAAGCTTAAGTTAAAAGCAGTGGGAAATAAGTTTTACAGGGGGACCCTATGACTAAAATTTTTCACCTTTATTTGAGAGCTTCAGATAAATGTATCAGGATTTTCCCAATGTTATCATTGCTTAATTAACAAAATATTTCCAGAATCTTCCGAAAGAATTAGGACTGGAAGAGTCTGAACGAGTTTGAATTTTTGTAAAGGAATTTAAACCCAACATATATGTATGTTTGTGCCTATGTAAGAGAGATACTAAAAATTCAGTACTCTTCATGCTCAGCCAATTTCAATCCAAGTTCAGATAGAATAGAGGAAAAAATGTTTTTCAATGTTTGAAAACTCTCCTGATTCTTATTTGTAAATCCTTGTCTGTGTGTAATTTATAAATGGTTAGTTATTTTCACACAGTCATTACGAAGAAATAATGAGCGTTAACCACATGAACCAATCAGACAAGAAGATATCCCTGCAATATAAGGAGAAATAAAACTCTCTTCATGGAGAAGCTGTTGGCAAGATGAGTTGTCCGTATATCAGATTATCAAATATTTCTCTGTGCAAACAAATGACTCTCAGGAGTCATGGAGTTGTCATTGTTAACCCATCATTTTTTCCATTTTGTTTCACTCATTTATTAAATAGATCTTGTAAACACTTTGATGCAGGAATGATATTTTACTGTGCATTTATATAACACTGAGAAAGCCAAGAAGGCTGGATATGCTGAACAGTATTTTATTAGTGTCATACACATAAACAAATGCACACACACAATTAATGCTATTCTTCATTGTGACACGCTTTAATAACAGCATGAAAACTGGCAAAATAATTGGAGAAAAGAAGATCCAGCTTTAATGTGTTACCAAATGCTTTCCAAGTAAGACTGAATATTGAGTTCTCAATTATATACATATTTTTAATTTATATTAAAAAAGGAAGGAAAGAAAGCAGGCAGGATTGAAATCATCCTTTTCTTCTTGGTTTCAAAACTGGTTAGAAAATAGAAAACTGAGATATTTCATGGTTCTGCTCCTGTAGACAAACTAAGAACTGCTGAAAATCAAATATAAGTGCTCATGGGATTTTCATGTCTAACCTGAAAAGATCAAGATTATTTATCTCCTGATTTTATTAATTCAGACAGTCTAGATTAGTCAATGAGGTTTCATACTAGCCATTTCATTTGAACTGTAAAAAAAAAAGTTCCTTTCCTAATTGTTCATTTTTTTATCCAACACACTCTTTGAATTTGTAAACATCAAAAAGGTTTCCTATATATTAGGACTATACACCACAGAGTATGGCATCATTAGTTACAAAATATAATGGCTCAGTCTTAATACCTTGTAATTTTTCCTGATTCATTAAAAAAAAAATAAAAAAAATGGATCTTTGTCATGCCATGAACTAAATTTAACACTGTTTTACAGATGCTGGGATCTATTGTGTTACCGTTGCTGGTGTCTTTACTTATAGCAAATCTTATTGCTATTTGTGTCCTTGGTAGTATGAGACTTAACTATAAAGTGGTGATACGATTGTTGAAACTGACTGCTGTATGCCAGTTATTACATCTCACCCCAAACTTCCAGGTAGTGACTCTTCAGAAACAGAAGCAGTTCATGATGATGAAATTAGAGACTGCATGCAGATGCACATACATAAGAGGACTTAATTTCATTTTCCTGTTTTACTCTAAAGCTAATGTGTATCTGAGATACCTAAAAATCTGAAATATTATTAAATGACTGGAAATAAATTTGTAGCAAGCCTGATATATTTTTGTCAGTATTCACTAGGCTGAAACACATAAGAAATAACTGGGATAAAGCTTTTTTTTTCTTTGCTTCTAACTTCAAATTTCATTGCAGTTTTCTTTTTCATGAGACAGATTCCTATGTTTATCTCCCTAGGTAGAGTTAGTACTTTCAAAGAAAACTGAAAGGGTTTTTGTTTTAAAAACATTTAAAACAAAAAAACATTTTGTTTTGTTTTAAAACTGTTTTAAACTTACAAGCATTTAAAAGTATAAGAAGTTTCTCTAATTTTGAATGTTTACAAGCTATTTAAAATTTGAAATTGAACATTTAAAGCCTGGCAAAGTGGTTTAAGGAAAGGAAGGACTTGAATGAATTTAGAAGGGGAAAAGTTCATTTTCAAAAGATATGATTAATTGGTTGCCTTGGGACTGAAACTAATTAGGACAGAAATAAGAAGAGATTTTTTTTTTCTTTTTAATAGCTGTGTGCAATATTTGCTGTGATGCTCATATAGTTTTTAGGTGACTTTCTAGGACTGAGTGCTCAAAAATTAGCAGGACATTCTATATGCTCTGCTTCTGCTTTGGCTTAGACACAGTACTACACCACCAGTACTTTTACTGTATTTCTTGGGAAAAACATCATAAGACACTTTACATAATAAAACTAATCAAACAAATGAAATACACCTGGAACTAGTGTCTCTGACATCAATACAATATGCAGTTACAGCTACATCAAGAGACTATGCTTTCATCCTGGATTTAAAAGGTAAATCAGACTGAAATCTCTTCACAGTGAAGGAGTTCCAAGAAGTTGACATATAACCAATGAAATCTCTACAGCTGACAAAACAGTATTAAACTGTTTTAGTATTTAAAAAAAATGGAAAGAAAAAAGTCACATTTCCCTGCAATGATCCCAGAAACAGTATATACTTTAAACACAAAGTGAAAAAAAAATAGTATCTATCTTTAATTTATTTTGAGTTGTAGGTAACATGCAGACCACAACTAAAAATCATGTTTTAATTGGTCTGACAAAGCCATACAGAATATAACCCTATGACTGGGGATGCAGAGTTAAAGAATTTAAGTCTCTAACATGCTGTAGGGGATTAGTTTTCTTTGGTTTTACTTTACATTTCTTATCATTTAGATGATGTCCTGCCTACATTAATATTTTGTTACTGCACAGCCACAAAATTGGGTGTATTATGTTTTGAAAATAGCATTAATTTTTAAATTAACAGGAGTTAGTACATATATTTTTGGTAGATGTTTTCTACAGCTTCTATTAACTTGGACTGGGGGTAGGAGGAAGGAAGGAAACTAGAAATGTTTCATCAGATCTATACATATCTTATACAAGTTTCCCGTTTGCCATATTTTTAACATTAGTTTGCATTTTTATGGTGAGGAGAAACACTTATCCTTTCTTCTTCTTCTCGAATGCATCTTTGAATTTGGAACTGGAGCCAATTTATGCTAAAGTTGTCTCTAAACTTTAGGTGATAAAATGTACTATTTTATAAAATACATTGAAACAGTTGTAAAAATGGGTTTATTTCATTTTTACAAATTTGTTGGGTGTTGTGAAATATTTGTATATATAATTAGAGTGATTTATTTCATGTAAAATACAGTTTGTTCATACATTAGAATCTAAATCCAACACTGTCTGGAGAATTTAATCTAGCAGAAGAATTTTCTTTAGTAGGACTGCTCAAAATTAAAGATTAATAATAGCATTGTTAGCACTGGGTTAGAGATCTCAAAATTCTAGCACTAAAGCCCCTTCTTATTCTAGGTACATAATCTATAGAGAAATTGCTGGTTTTCCTTATCCATAACACAAAAGTAAGGGTTAAAAAAGGGATAGACGTAACATGTATATTCATTTAAGATGAGTGATAAAGGTCTCTAAAAGGCCTGCAAAGCCTGTAAAAATAATAACGTGCTGACATGCATAAGTTTTTTCATAAAGGTAAGAACGTAGAACACAAAATATAGTTGATGAAGCAACTAATCCTGGATACCACTTCCAGGCACTTGAGGGAAAAAAAGTTCATCTGGAGTAGTCAGCCTGGATTCACAAAGGGGAAACCATGCTTAACCAATCTGATAGCCTTCTATGATGGGATGACCGGCTGGGTAGATGAGGGGAGAACAGTGGATGTTGTCTACCTTGACTTCGGTAAGGCTTTACACACCACCTTGAATAAAATCCTCACAGACAAGCTGATAAAGTATGGGCTGCATGAGCAGACAATGAGGTGGATTGAAAACTGGCTGAATGGCAGAGCTCAGAGGGTTGTGATCAGTGGCATGAAATCCAATTGGAGCCTGGTAACTAGCAGTGTACCCCAGGGGTCAATACAGGGCCCGATGCTGTTTAACATTTTCAGTAATGATCTGGATGATGGGACAGAGTACACCCTCAGTAAGTTCACTGACAATATAAAATTGTGAAAAGTGGCTGATAAACCAGATGCTTGTGCTGTCATTCAGAGGAAACCCAACAGGCTGGAGAAATGGTCGGAGAGGAACAACATGAAGTTCAACAAAGGGAAGTGCAAAGTCCTGAACCTAGGGAGGAGTAAACCCATGCACCAGTACAGGCTGGGGGCTAGCCTGCTGGAAAGCAACTTTGCAAAGAAGGACCTGGTGGTCCTGGTGGACAACAGGTTGGTCATGAGCCAGCAATGTGCCCTTGTGTCCAAGAAGGCCAAAGGAAGAGCTGCATTAGGAAGAGGGTTGCCAGCAGGTCAAGGGAGGTGATCCTCTCCTCTGCTCAGCCCTGGTGAGGCCGCATGGGGAGTGCTGGTTCCAGCTCTGGGCTCCCCAGTACAAGGCAGACATGGATGTGCTGGAGCGAGTCCAGCAGAGCGCTACTAAGGTGTTTAAGGGCCTGGAGCATCTCTCCTATGAGGAGAAGCTGAGAGACCTGGGACTGCTCAACCTGGAAAAGAGACGACTGAGGAGGGATCTTACCAATGCGTATAAGTATCTGAAGGGAGGGTGTAGAGAGGATGGGGTCAGACTCTGCTCAGTGGTGCTCAGAGATAGGACAAGAGGCAATAGGCACAAACTGAAACATAGGAAGTTCCATCTGAACATGAGGAAAAGCTATTGTGAGGGTGACTGAGCAGCATTCAACCTGTTCCAGACAGGAACATTTCCCTCTTCAAATATCTGATCACATCACATTCTCTCATCTGAGACAGCACTTGGTACCTCCCATCTAAGAATTTGTCCATAAGGTTTCCTCCTCTCTTTTCCACTCTCCTCCACTTCTTCACTGGGATGTGAAGTTACCCCAGAGTGGTGGATCAGAAGAGCAGCATTCACTGAGATAGGCACTGACATTGACCAAGATCGCCGGCAAGCAGCCATGCTCTTAGACACGCAGCGGGTAGAATACGGCAACAAACTCCACTGCTGCTCATGTTCTGCCTGAACTCTATAAAGGCTCAAATCCCACTGCGTTTCTCTGGGCTGTCCTTGTCCTAAACCAGACTTTGCAAGCCATAATGAGTTTTTGATCAAATTTAGGATGGTTTCTAGTTTGAACAAGCTAGTTAATCTTCAAAGATCCCTTCATATCTGAATTATTCTATAATTATTCTATAATTATTCTATAATTCTGAGCAGTAAATTAGGGTGCAAATAGAGACTAAACATACAAGGATATGTCTACAGCTAAAGGTAGCAATGAGGCCATCGAAGGATAATAAGCTGGAAAGACTAGGCTAGAGTGTAATCTCTGTACTGCTTAGGACTGAACATACCAGGGGAGTTCATATACTGCAGGAGAGACTGATGGGCTGCCCACAGGCCTGTCCCAGGTTGCATGTTAAAGGAGTGAGAACTGGAGGTGGGTGAGAAGAAAGTGAGCTGGAGAAGAGGCAGTCTGAGCTGTCATCTTTCCAAGGGCTAGTCTTTCAGGAGTGCTACTCACCATCAACAAATTTGCCCTCTGCAATACCAAATGAAAATCTTGGATTTGGATTTTGGAGCCCATGATGCAGTATTTGAATGGGACTCTCAGTGAAATGATAAAGTGTTTTCATTTATGGTTTTGACTTTTATTAAGAAAAATGTTAAAACATACATTCAAGTACTTTTGAGGCCTGGGACCTTGGTACCTTAGTTGTGGGAATAGAAATGGGAATCATACCAGTTAGGAAAGATACATTTTTGTACTTTAGATGCTCAGTTTCAAAAGCATTTTATTTAAATGCTTAGGACAGTTTTTTCCTTCAGGTAATTACATAGATTACATAAATGATGTCATGGCAAGGACTGGTTACACAACATCCAGTTCACAGACCAAAAATATTAATTGTAACAGTCTCTATGAAATCAGAGAAAAATATTTAAATAAGTTAAACACTGTCTGACAAACAGTGAAATGCATTTGTTGCTTCCAGCTGAATAAGGAAAAAGGAATATTAACCCCTGTTTGTGGGAGCAGTCTGATCTCATGCATGTCATTGCAATTCTCTACAGTCCTTTCATTTTGTTTCTCCTTAGCAAGTGCATTAAAATGGTGGTCCTTTATATCTTCTTAAATAAAGCACTTTCTAAATTCAAGCTGTTGCTAATGTGATTACTGATGGTATGAGCAAACAAGGGGTGGTTTCTTATCCCCACATTTAAATTCTGCATACTCTTTCCTCTGTTTCATTTACGTGCTGGTAAGTATCTATGTAATTCTTCACTTCTTTTATCAGACATATGAACAAGCCATAGCAGAATCATATGCAACTTATACAAATCTTTTGGAAATCAAATCTGAAGTTAGAAACACAGACAATGAACTGGAAACACAAGACATATAGTATATTTCTTTTCTTTTTCCTCAAATAGAAAAGTTCCTTAAAGTATGTAGCAGAATCCTTTTTTTCTTCACATTAACAAGTAAAGGGGAGTGGGAAAGAATATGTTCCTTGTCACTTGAAAGCCAAACTGGTTGACTATTGGTTGTTTCTTTACAGGGCCAATGTATCTCTGTGATACTGTGGAACGTGTGGGGGAGTTTTTCTGATTTTCGTTCTCTTCCCCTGCCTCCCTCCCTTCCACCATATTATATGCAGCTTCTTTTGCTCTCTGGTTGCTCAGATGCATTTCTATGCTGTTGTTTTGTTCAGTTTCCACTGGAATTTCTTCCTGATATGTACCCAAAATCTTTTTATAACTGCACTTTTATTTGATCATATTGATTAATCACAGCAAAATAAATCAATCTTTTTAACTGTGCAGAGAAGTTTGGGAGCATTGTATACTGATAAAATTGCAATTTGCAGGAGATGCCATCTGCAAGCAATGTTGTTTTCAAACAGAGTTACAAGCTGTTAGCCTTTTGCTCTACATAACCCAAAATGTAAAATCAAAAATAGTTATAGCCAGATCTCTAAGTACTGAATACTGTTCTGGTTTGTGACAGAGAAACTCTGCATTCAGACAAAAGTTGGTAAACTGGGTCAAGCATGTGGTTACCTTGTAGACATCAAACATTTTGAAAAAAAAAAAAAAGATTTTTTCTATACAACTAAGCAGATACTCACTGTTTTCTTGCTGCACTATTTGAAAACTATACATTCTTTTATGTCTTTTCGCAGTGTTTGCAGATTAATCCAAAATACCTAAAAGACAGCCTAACCAAATAATAAACAGCAAGCATGTGCAAATTTCTCATATACTTGCCTAGGATCCCAGGATTCAGCTAAGTCATCTTGGATTTTGTTGTCCTCTTCGAGTACTGCAAGAGGTATGGCAGGCAAGGAGTTATCTAAAATGTTTTAAAGGCTTTGAATGTGCAGGAGTCCATATTGTCGGTGACTCTGACATTTTAAACAGAGAAATCTCATGAGGGGAAAAGCACTCTCCTGCCCAGAACCCTGGGGTATGTTGGTGGGGAGGAAGATGGGCATGGGTGAGCAAAAGCACAGATGCTCACCTCCAGAGCGCACTAATACCTTCCACCTTAGGGTCTCTCCGTTGCCACAGCAATCCAGCAGCACAAATCACTCTTGCAGGATGGACCAAGGAGGAGGGAAGAGAAAAGTTGCAGCAGGAGATGCTGGTAGATCCTCAGTGATTCAAGTGAGACCCAGGTTAGCTTTCAGCTGTTAATAACACCTCGACGTTGGATGCAGACATTAAGTAGCTGCTTTTGAATTACTTTGGGGTTGAGTTTTTTCTAGCATAAATCAATGTAGCAATGAATTTAATGAGGAATGTATTAATTTACAATTACTAGGCTCTCACAAAAGGGAACATTTTTATAGTGTTCTGATAGGCTAAAGTTGGGACATCTAACTTTCCCAATGCAAAAAGATGTTGTAATACATGTAAAATGGTGGTTTGTAAGTCAAGAAGATTTAATTTCATCAACATGTTTGATGTTGAACAAAAATTGATTTATGAATACCAAATTAAAAATGTCTTTTTTTCATTTAATATTTCAAGTATCTTCATCCAAAGCCCTCTAAAGTCTGAACAACTATTTTACAGCTATTTGGATATATAAAGATGTAAATAGTTAGCCTGACAGGGTTTTCGAAAGAACTAGAGTGTCTAATTTTCCAAGACATCTGTAGGAATTCTGATGAGATGTGGAATCTTTTTGAAGCTTTTGCATCATTCCTACACGCATTCACATAGGTAAATATTTTTAAAATGTGTAGCAGTATTCAATGGAAAATGTTCTTTTTATTGGGAATTTATTTACTAAAATAAAACAGTACTAATTCAATTCAACCTATCTAGAGCAGTAGAAGGTAGGCTTTTAAAGTTACTTTAAAACACTCTTCTAAAACTCTAAGTTTTCTTATAAAATCTTGTTTTTTCCTTTTAAAATATACTGCTATATGTGAACACAAGGAAATAACTTATACTTGGTTTTAATATTTAAAAGACAGATTCTCAATGAATGCAAAATGAAGCTCTGCAGATTTATCACTGATGGGGATTGTTTTTAATTTGGGCCGCAAAGCTTTTGCAAGCATCTTTTCAATGGCTAATCTTCAATGATAGGTCAATTCTAGATATAAAAGTGAACTCATACATAACCGGTTACATAGTGTCATCTGGTTAGACATATCATCAAGCATGTTGCATGGGATTTTAATTGCATAAATTGCCTGACACGCAATGAGACTGTCTTGGCTTAAACTTGAATACAACACTCTGAAAAAAGTCTTTGTAGCTCTAAGCAGAAAATAGGAATATTCACAAAGGACTCTACCATTGTAAGGTTGGAATATTTCCAGGCTAACAACTGAATAGTTTGTGCTGTAATTCTTATTTATTATAATAAATGCTTTGTAGGGGGAATGTCAATAGTTAATAAGTCCTGCATATTGCCATAAAAAGATTGGCTTAGAGATCTCATAAGTGATTTGTGTTGGAGCTTAATCACATAAAAATTGCAGACATTATTCAGAAACAAATTGAATCACTATAAAACAGTGTTGCAAGGACAAGGGTAGCTACATGACAGACCTAGAGGCTACTCCAAAGCTGCCAACATAATTGTCTGAGGAATCTGCCAAGCAGACAGATGCTGCTGATAGAAAATAATGTTCCGTTCCCTGGCATTTGGTTATAGCAATGGTCTAACTTAAGACAAACAGAAGTGAAACTGTGTTCTTCATTGCCACACATTGCTATTTCATATCTATCAAAGGTGAGTACATTTGTATTTTCCTAGTTTTCTCTTAGACAAATTCCCATAGGAAATTTGTGGCACTCAGAAACTGATTTTTACACAAAAAATAAACTGTCCAAACTCTGCTATGAGTATAAAAGGTGACACCTGTACTCCAGCACACAAATACCTTTAATGTATGGCAGCCTAAGAAAGAATGGTTTTAGCAGAATCATAGTTATCTTCTTAACTCTGAAGTCAGCAAGTCAGAACTGATAGTTTCATGTTTGTGATTTTGATATCTTATTCCTTGTGGAATTCCAGAAAGAACTCTCTTGGGTTATGGTGTATTAAACCCTGCTGCAGTCAAGAAGATAACTTAAAGCAGAAAGCTCTGTTTGCTTTACGGTGTTACACTTTCAAGATTTATCAGATTGCTGACTGAATTGGAAGCAAGAATACAAACCCAAGGGCTAGCACCCAAAATCCCATTTCAGGAGGGATCACATAGCCAGCGCAGTACCTAAAATATATGCTACACCATTGATTGGCCAGTGCACAGCTGGTCTAATTCTGACTTTCTGAACATAGGCTCAGTGTATATGTCACGAGACTGCTCTGTGTTGAATGCATGGAAGACATGCTCATTAGTGAGAGGAACTGGAATGCAGTTGAGGGTTGGAGGCCTACCACAAACACAGTGCATCAGTTAGACAGAACCCCAGAAGGAGCACGGTTAGGAAGGTACAGGAGTTTACCTTTAGGCTGGCTTTCTCCTGAAGAGCGAAAACCAGTAGAGAATTTACAATAGATACAAAAACTCAAGTCCTTTGTAGACAGAAATTGTTTATTTGTATTTTCATTTGAACTATGAGTTTGGTGAGGGATCCACAGAAAAAGGCAAGAGCAGTAAAACTTCAAATGTAATGTAATGACTGTTGTTGGGAAAAATAATCCTAACTATCCAAACAATGTGATGCGCATTATACTATCACCAGTCAGGAAAAATATTTTAGAGTCATTGCAGATTGTTCTCTGAAAATATTAGCTAAGT
This sequence comes from Apteryx rowi, assembly GCF_003343035.1. Classification (NCBI taxonomy): domain Eukaryota; kingdom Metazoa; phylum Chordata; class Aves; order Apterygiformes; family Apterygidae; genus Apteryx; species Apteryx rowi. Next base: position 153,382 of record NW_020451291.1, read on the forward strand.
GCTTATCGGTGATCAAAAAGTCAAATTGGACATCAGGAATTATTAAGAAAGAAATAAAGAACAAAACATAAAATGCTATAATACCACTGTGGAAATTGATGTTTGTGCACTATACTGTGCATTGGTCTTGTCCTCCCATCTCAAAAGATCACGTAATAGAACTAAAAAAAGAAGCAAAGGAAAGCAAAGAAAATGATCAAAGATATAAAAAGGCTGCTGTTTAAGGAGACATTAAAAGATTAGCACTTTTCTTCCTGGGGAAGAGACAACTGAAAGACATTATGATACAGGTTTATAAAATCACAGATGGCATTAAAAAGATGAACAACAGATGTTTATCACCTAGTTTTACTAGAGAACTAAGAGGCACACAAAGAAATGATTAGGCAGCAGGTTTAGTAGAACCAAAATCAGGTATATTTTCATACAAATCATAATTAACTGCAGAACTCACAGAAAATGGAAAAAGTTCAAAAATCAAAAAAGGGAAGAAACTTTTATTGAAAGCTGAGGAGATACATTTCTCTTGTATGCTTTTTGTAAGTGCATGCCAGTATCTCAGACTAAATAGAGGGCTAGGCAGGCCTGCAACCTTTTCAGCTATTCTTACTTTCCTATTCTGTGTGTCCTGCTTTTTGCAAGACACAATAAAAAAAAGGATCTCAGGACTAGTAAGATAATATATAGGATATTTTGTAGTGTTTTTTCATTATTCCTTTTTTAGATATTATTTATAGACCTTGATATCTTGGAGAGCACAACCATAGCACGATCGTATTGGATACTAGAGTGGACACCATGAGCAGCTGCTTGTAGGATGAAACCATGACACCTCCATACTCTACAATAAATCTTTAATCAAAAATGCTATGTAAATTTACCTATGGAGAAAAGTTGATACTAAGACCTTCCCCTCTTCCTCTTCTTTTTGCGCTGCAGCATATGCTTTCCCCTTCCCTTTCCCCTTCCCCTTTCCCTTCTTTCCCTTCTACTTCCCTCATCATGGCTTTGCCAGAATGAAAGTGCCCAGCAAGTTTTCTGTCTCATTGTCTCACTATGGGGTTACAGCTTCATGCAGAGCCATATCTGTCACCCAAGTGTCATGGGATGTTGTTCAGTGGCTTCGGTTCCTTTGGACATCGTGGCATACAAGTGATTTCTAAGGACAAGCCTTGTGGTGAGACTAGAATCACCTTAGGAATAGCCTGTGCTAAGCTGTTTGCTCTGTAAACCCATTAGGGCTCTGCACAGTCATTTTACTCTGGATTTCAGCATTAAAAGGGGGAGACAGCTGGTGATAGCTCAAGGCAGCTGTTCTCTTCTCTCTCTCTCCCTGCTGCCAGGACAGGTGGTCTCTAGGAATTATCTTGTTTGTTAATAAACATATAATAAAATTGCATCCTCTTGGTTACATTTGGCAAAAATCTAATACTTCTGTCAGTCTTCATTAAGCCCCTGTCATTCACAATGTTGCAATAACTAGGGACTGAATTAGTGGGTTCCTGGTTCAGTACTTCTGCAAAACGGATGAGGTATTTTGGATCAAATCCTGATGATGGCCGAATATAGTTGAGTATCTACGCTCTTCAGGTAACACAGAGCATTTGGTTTTAATGTACCCCTTTTCTGATGTTCTTTTGCAGTGTCATCAAGGTGCCAATTTCCAAGACATTTTGTCCAAATTATTTCACAATTAGGTAAGTGCACCCATTCCTGGACAGCAATTATTTCTCAGTCTTCTAGGGCTTGTTTGTTAAAAATAAAATAATACAAAGTTCTGCTCACTCTTCAAAAACATTTGTTCATCTTTTTTCTTTAGAAAGTAAAATGAGGCAAAACAGAGCCCTATTATTTTTTAAAGTAAAAAAAAACAAAACAAAACAACACTGGAATATGAACTTTAATTCTTCAGCTTCCAAATGATTGTTAAATTGTTTAGCACAGTTCTTCTAATAACCTCCCTCTGATGGCTCCCTTTTATATGCCTTTGGAAGTTAAATCTAATTAGAATAGCTGTAGAACTGTTTGGCATATGTCTCATAAAATTCTTTACCCCCCTGCCCTCCTCCATGCTTAATACTTCCTAATTAACTCTGAGGAGAAAATGAAAAGGAATTGACACACATATCAGTTTTCACCCAGACAAACATAGAAGAGGTCTCCACAGAGCACCATTAAAAACCACGCTCACTTAGAATGAATCTGTTCGTTAGCAGAGAAAGGGAGAGGCAGAGAGAGAAAATGCATTTTTTATATAAATAGAACACAGGTCTTCAGTTTCTAAAAGAAGTCTCCCTGCTTAAAAACCATGCAGGTAGGTCAGTTTAGGTCAAACTCTCTGTATTTTCTAACTAAAGATGAGGTTTTTAATCCTAAATTATTGTCTTGTTATATTCTTAACAGATTTCAATCAGCTTAAACAGAGCACATTTCTCATGGGCTGCAGGAATGAACAAGAAGCAATGAGCAAAAGAGCTAAAATGAGATGCTGACTACATGAATAACTATGAACTTCTAAGCTTTGTGAAAGCTGAATTTTTTTAAGCTTATGTTTTTAAGCTAATGCAAAATTAGTGCTCCATTGCTTTTGATCAGAAAATTTTGAACATGCTTCCTGAAGTTCTGGGGTCAATTAAAAAATATATATATATATATATATATATATATATATATTTTACTCTTGTAGCTTGTAAGCTTCTAGGGAGAGTGACTGTATTTTCTTTGCATGATGGCTTGTTTCTGGTTAACAACTAAAGTGATTAAACTGTTTCTAGTCCCGAGGTGTCCATCCTGTTCCTGCTTGCTAGAGATATAACTCAGCTGCTTATATAGAATCATGTAGCAATGCTTTCTGTACTTTGTATTTTCTTTTTAAAGTCATTATTATACATTGACAAGAGCAACTTGAGTTATCAGATTTATTTCCTATTGTGATTAAAGGAAAATTGCCTTGTGGGGTAAATATCAAATGCTTGCATTTTTAATAGCAATCATTCTATTAGGTTATGTACATTCATATATGGTCCTGCCCACTTTTATAAAATCACCTACAGGCATTCACTGGGTCATAATATTGCAGAATTCTATTTTCTAGAAATATTTCAATTTTAGGATACCTGGGAAAGATCAGATCCCATCTTATATAGATCCCATAAATGTTCATCTGTTCAGTTTCTCTGTTCTATCATACTACAGAAATTATTGTGATATATGAATTCCTGAAAAATGAAGGGAAGGTGGGAGGGTTGAAGAAAAGGAAGTCAGAAAGGCAGGAAGGAAGAAGGGAAGGACGGAAGGACGGGAGGAAGGAAGGAAGGAGGAGAAAAAGAGAAAAGGAATGAAAAGGAAAGAAGAAAGAGAAAAAGAAAGAAGAGTTGGAAAGAGACAAAGAGAAAGAGAAAGAAACAAAGAGGGAAGAAAGAAAGGAAGGAAAAGATACTGACTTTGACTGAAAAACACTGAGAAAATTTCATCCTTCAGGAGCTCAAATTCATAGCCTAAAAATCTTTATGTGCATAACAGAAAGAATGTAGGGCAGCGTTTGATGAAATTTCAAGTAAATAAAGCTACTAGAAATTAATCTACATATCTGGTATATATTCTGAGATGTTTTCCAGCTCCCTGTGATTTTTGTACCTCTTATGTAGCTACAGATACAAAAATATTTTAAACAAAACTCAAGATTGAGTTGTTCTTACAGTGAGCTACTTGAAGGTAGAATTCCATCAATATTTTCCATGCAATTCCATACACACAGATGACTGCTTTCATGTTCACCATGGCAGAATCACAGTTCAGTTTTTTTGCATTTATTTATAACTTTTAAATAGTAATTTCTGTCCATGGCTCACCATGAAACTGTATTACCTGAAACAGCCACCATGTCACATTTGGCAACGGCTGTGGCCAGGGTGTTTTGCATCCTGCATCATTCTTCCCTCAATTTTTTTGAAACTTTGCATTAAGACAAACAAAGTAAAAACTCACTTCTATAGGATGTATTTTACAGTGTTAAAAATGAAAAATATATTTTCTAGATGTATTTTTAAAGAATTTTTATACTCAGTTCTATCTGCTCTCCTGCTTCTACTAAAAAGAGTGTTTGCAGCAACACAAAAAGCCGTGTCTGTCTAACTGTTTATAAAGAGATGAAGTGAAAGTGATTGTACATATGGTATTAAATGAAAGAAGAGGACAAGAAAAAAAAAATCAATGAAAGCATGTACACCACTTACACTAGCTGATACTTCACACCTTTTTTTTTAATTGAAAGGCTCCTTTGAGATGGTTCTGCTGAACTCTCCATCTCACCCTTGTGATCATCATGTTGGTTTCAGTTAGTAATCATTATTTATATACAAATTGTGTTCCCATAAACTTTATCAATCTTTTTTTCATATTTTTTAAAACATTTATTTAATGTAAACATTATGATATCCCCTTTAGGTGAATTTATACCAGCAGTGAAACTGGTTCAAAAATAAATCAAATAATCTCAAAATGAAATAAGAAAAATGAATTACCAGTATAAGAAGATGAGGCTAGAATAGATTATTTTTCCAAATCAAATATTTTTGTCTCCTATTTTCAACATCTTCCCCCACTGTTTCTCCTTGCAAGTTTTCTTGTTTTTCATTCATTCATCTACTTGCTTGTTTTTCATTCATCCATCTCTTGATGTTGATTATTTATAATGAAGTTTGGATTAAGACTGTCACTTGGTAATAAACTTCTTAAAAATCTAAAACCCTAAGTGAGTTTTGAAGAAGGTTGAATTGATACAAATGACTAGGTGTTATATCAAGAGAAATGGCATAGAGATCATGGCTGCTTAGCTCAATACAGACACTGATCATTTTTACAACAGTTCAATGCTTTTCCAGCAATTGCAAAATTGCTAAATGTATCCTACTTTTGCTATTATCCTGGGATAATACTCAGGTGGGAAGGAGGTGGTGGTGGTTAGAGGGTAGAGTGAGCAAGAACAAGGGGACCCTCAGGTCTTTCAAGGTAGATATTGTTACTCTCTACGCTCCATTCAGACCTGACACAAGCGGTCCTTTGGGGCACCATGTTTTTCCTGATTCGTTTCCCCTGAAGCAGCTTATTAACAGTTACCAAATTGATCCTGTGAGAATTTCTACTGTTTTAAACAGCTCTTTCCAAGGGCTCTGTGTTCAAGTATTCTGAAGCTGAGAAAAGAAGGCTTTTTGAAAGACCATTGGTTTGATTTTTCTCCATCCCCTCTGACACTATTCTACCCCTACAAAGACAAAAGAAAAGTCCTCCTGGATTTCTTTCTGTGTCAAACAACTGTAGAGAGGATTGCACAGGGCTCTAAGGGGAAATAGGTCGGTCCCTCAGTGTCTCATCATACCTCAAAGGGAAATTTCACCCTCACACAGGCAGTGCAGGGTGTCCCTTGCTTTAAGTCTTACATCGTAAAAAAGAGGCAACAGCAACCCTGCACCTCTGATAAAACACAGAATGATAGACAGGAGACCAGACAGACATTCACTTTGTCACATGCATGTGAAGTTTGGTAATACATGTTTGAAATGTTGAATAACTTCTTCATTACCCTACAAGAAGATGACATTTGTGCACCGTCTTGAGCAATTTTAAATGCTCACTCACCAGTCTCTATGGCTGAAGAAGAAGCCCTTGCTACTTCTACAAATTTCGGGAGAAGAACTCTACACTAATCTAGCACATTTAAAACAACGTGGATTTATCCCATTATAAAGGGGTAAGAATTTGATCACTGGTGTTAGAATGAAAGACTCCAATCCTCATCTGCCCTGTCTATTTCATAATAATGAAAAACACTAACCCACCATCATGAAATTTTGAGAATATGGATCCTTTTCACATACAAACGTGCACTTGTAGGTGTGAAACAATACACACATGTCTTTAAGATGGTAAATTGTAACCTTCTCTTGTTTTGATCTACAGGATAATAAATTCCTTACTATGTTTCTGAAAGAAATGTTTACTGAGGTATAACTAATAAATTCATCAGTCACTGGTAACAAATCAATAAGTCATATGTCTTTGTTAATGTATGGCACAAGTATATCATCAAAGTAATGTCTTCCCAAAATATATTGATGCTATTCATCATGATGTTTTTGTTAAAGTTCTACAATGTGCTCAACTTTTCTGAAAAAAAGATAAGAAAAAAACCAAAAAAATTCAGTTTGGAAGTATGTGGGAATAAAGATAACAAATATAGTCTGAAAATAATATAAATAAACAATATAATAAATGATGACAAGACAGTTGGCTTGCATTTATATAGATCTTTTTATTCTTGTTAAAGTAGAAATCAGACTTTCCAAACTTTAGTTTATATATGAAAGATTCTTCATCTTTAACCAGATAATACAAGCACCTTAAAAAAAACAGATCATTGTCTTAAACTGAATGATAAATTATAGAAGTATAATTATATATTGATAGAAAGAAACATAAACAATGCATGCCACTCTTTAACTTTATTAGGGTTTGGTTAACTCCATAACTTTCCTCCTGAATGTCACAGGGCAAGTTGGGTCTGCAAAGTTCCTATCTTTGCTCCTTATTCTTCATATACCTCCCTTGCTCCTGCTTATTATCCCTGCTTCCTATACTGTTTCAGAAGTCTAACATTTTTCTCCTGTGTCTAGTCCCACCCCACCTATTCCTTAATCTTCCTTTTGTCCCAAATTCTTCTACTTCCAAATCCCTGTATATATATTGAATTCTTTTGCTTTTCCTAGTAAAAACTTCTCTTTGGAATATATATAATTTATTCAAACTGGCAATAGCAATAGCTAGAATAAAAATATTTGTCTCTCTGTATAACCAAGCCCATAGAAAAAGGAAAGGTAGTTGTATAGCTTCTACTATACCACTCTGGATGTATCTAATGGTTTAAAATCTTGTGTATGTTTCCATACATAAAAGGTAACTAAACAGATGCTGAAAGGCAGAAACAGGAAAATCCAAAGACAAGCAACAAAAATGTAGAAAATGTAGAAATGAAAAATTAGGGAAACAAAATTAATGTTTTGAGAAAAATATTAAGATTATAAATGCTTAAAATCACTAATATTATATAAAAACCGTTGGTCTCTATGTGTACCTAATTTAATTTTTTTAAAGCAGCCTATACTTATGCAGTGCATGTTAAAAGCTAGCCCAAGCCATAACATCTCTTCAGTTTAAGTAATTCCTACTTGTAGCTTTTATAATCATGCAATAAAAAAAATACAATAACAAACGCAATTTAATAATATATAGGTCTCAATTCTTCATGGCATCTATTCCAGTTAAGGAGGTGTTGTAGTTGCTTGTTGGGCCTATAGCGATGGTTCTAAGACTTTGACTATAGTGAGGTGCAAGTAGGACATACTGACCTAGTAAATCCCAAAGGGAACTTCTCTCAGGTGAGTTCCTGTGAAGTCAGAATTGCAGCTTAAAACTGAGTTCCTGCTGAGGAATCCTTGCCCTCAAAAGCATTCTTATAGGATGCAGATAACTTTTTCTGGAGAAAAATGTTAGTGTCTAAGCATCAAAAACTTATTTTCTATTCTGGTCTGAGTTACAAAAAAATATTTTTGAATTCTTTTCTCTACATTCATTGTTCACTTCAAAATCAGCTTTAAGCTAAGTAAATCTTGAAGTAGAATCCAATTTATATGTTCTGCTAATTCCGTAAAGCTAATTAACTTGATTCTGCTTTTTCATTCAGTTTGGTTGAATTTAATGCTTATGTTTGGTAAGCAGACAGATAAAGAGATAAATGGGTCACTGTATTTATGACTGCTCATTATTTCCATTAATATCCATGTTGAATAGTGTAAGTTCTGATTACAATTAAAATGCTTTTATGCCCTCTTAGCAGTAATTGACTGAAACAGGCAATTTGTACTCTGATTCTGTCTGTAAAGTAAATGACGATCACAAACCATTTCTTGAGAATGCATTTAATCAGTCATCTCTTTTTCAAGTGTTTAGAAATCATTTAAGAATAGGCTTGTTCTCTAGTGTGAAAGTTTCTGAAAGTTTTTCCACATTCCTTTCTCTCTGGCTTTGCTTTTATTTCCTTAATTATTCTTTCTGTTTGTTCTCTTTATTCCACTTTCATATAAAATTCCCATCACAAATTGTCTTTCTTTTTCCTTCATTTTTATCTCTGCCCTCAGTTTCCTATTTGCTTTCCTGTATGATTGGTGTCTGGGTAGAGTATCCCTTTCTTGTCATGTAAGAAACTGTAATAATGATTCCAAATCCTTATTCTAGTTAAAGAATATGTTACACTGGCTAAAAATTTGCCCAGCATTAAAATGCACTAATATACTAACAGGACACTAAATAAACAACTAGTAATAGGTTACAACAAAGCTGAAAGTCTCTTGGAGAACATGCAAGTTCATAAAACAAAATAAAACAAAAAATACTGTAAGTTTTACCTAATATTCAGATAAATACTTCAACCTATTTAATCTGATACATTAAATAATTCACTTGACTGCATTAGGTTCACCGAATGCAAAATTCAAAAGAAAGAGAAAAATAACATCTATCAGTTCTATGCCAGCTGTTACCAAAGTCTAGCCTAGAGCAAACTGGCCTCTTTGCAGCTATAAGTTACACTGACAATGTCAACACCTGCCATTTTGCACTTGTGTTTGAATGCAGATGAAAAATTACTTCAGATTTGCATTTGTAACTACTTGATTCTGTTCAAAATATCTTGGTACAAAGCTATAGTATTAAGTTGTTTCCCACTCACATACTTTTCAACCACAACCTTTTGCATTCTCCTCAGCTTTGTGTTTCTGAAAGCCTCAAAATAAACTCAGATTCAGCTTCACTAAGTACAGACAAAAGTATCATAATCAGTCTTATTAAATTGACATTAAAAGTCTTTTATGCTTTTCATTTTAAGGTAACACTAGCTGGAACTCAGCATATCCCATGATTTCTGTATTAATTTAAACCCAAATCTTACTTATGTATGATTAATTTTTCCTTCCTTTAGTCGCTCTGTGTCAAGACAATTTGGTTTTATGGTCTGCCTGGTTGGTGCAACCTCAGTAACTGCGGAGATCATATCCTGTCCTCGGGTCCTTCTTTGTCAACTCCAGTGACCCAAGAGAAGTTCCTGACTCCCTCCAGAGTGAGGGAGCGTGTCTGCAACAGAAGCACGTCTTCCCGTGTGGCCAGAGAGGTGATGATTCAGATTCTAAGGGCCAGAGATTTGGGGGGCAAAGAAAGCATTGGGGGGCAAAGAAAGCATTGGGGGGCAAAGAAAGCATAAGGTTATGTTGGGGCTGCGCTCATTTTGCCATTTCCTCGTCTTCTCTAGAGAGAGGTGGCAGGACAGATGAAATCACCGAACTCACCACCTGATACTGCTAATTGGTATAGATGCTTTGACAAAGGAGACATTTGGATAATATCCAAATAATATATAATTATTTCACTTCATAGCAGGCTGCTACATTTTTATAATGAAGTGTTCCACTCTCACTGCTTTAATAGTGTCCCTAATCTTGCACAGTCAATCCAAGTTGAGTCTGCAAATCACATTTCCGGTATCATTGCTAAACAGGTTTTTAAGTCCATCCATTTTGAGTTCTTAGATTTCTTTTTTTCTTAGATAAAAGTTCTACTTATGCTATTTTTTTTTCCTGGGCTTTATTTTCTGTAGAAAATTCTCAGAATACACCAACTAAAAATATAAAAATATCACTTTTTCACAAATAACTACAACAGCAACTTTGTTCTCTTGAAATAAAAACATATTATGTGATATACATCACTGTGCTTTTGTATTTCTCAATTCCCACCTATGGACAGAGAACTTTATATTTTAAAACATTTTTGTGTTAGCAGCAGAGGTTTCCACTATTATTTTTGGTAGCTTAATTTACTTCAGTATGTTTAGCATTTTCTGGAACTTCATGTTTAAATGCAATCATGTATTTTCATACTGTTTTTGATTACACCAGGATTTTCAATATAGCTAAGCTTAATGAAGTAAGTATGACCATTTTACATACTTTCAGAAGCCTTGTACTATTGAAGTTAATAATGAGATGAGGAAACCAGTTACAGTCCACTTCAGTGAGATTTCTTGGATTTCAAGAGACACAACAGCATGGAAACTAAATGTTTGATAAAGTACTCTTTGCTAAATCCTGTCAATAAGAATGGCTCAATTTTAAGACTCTTAATTCACCATACTTCCTGATCCAATAATAGTTCATGGGGAATTTCTTCCAAAAAGAGATTTTTGCAGACTAAGGCTTCTCAAGCTTTTGGTAGAACAGTTGGATGTGTTGCTCTTGATAAATGTTTACTGCTACTGGAAAATAGTTATCAGAGTTTGGCTAACTTTAAAATAACAAATTCCCCTATGAATTGTTATTATTCAAACTCCCCCCTTTTTTTTTTTTTTTGGCAGTTCTGTGTACAATAAGGGAACAAATACCCATGTAGCTATTTTAATTAGAATTTTAGTTGTCAAAAGGAAAAATGATGTGCTATAAATATTTTCATGAGATTTCCCAGGGCTGTGCAAAAGGTAGTTTAAATAACTGTTGTCTGGAGCTAGAAAAATTCTGACTTTCTTTGCTTCCCTTAGTAATAATAGAACCTATCCAGAACTCAGGAGGACTTCATATGGAAATGAATCTTATTTAGAAGAACTCAATTAGAACTCATATAGAAATGGCTTTACATGACTTCTATATTTTATCTTGATTGGAAAAGAACTCAAAACATTCAAAGAAACTGAAGTTGTACTTATTGGTTTTGAAGTAAAGCAAAGATGGTCCATAAAGTTCCCATTAATCTAAATGGTAGGTACATTTACTTAAGCCAAGATGAGCAGATTGTTAACAGAGTTCAGCAGCAGGGGACAAGGAATTCAATCAGTTCTGTCTTCACCAGTAGATAGATAAGGGGAAAAAAAAAAAAGATTTTAACTATCGGATCACATAGATATGCTGTACAGTAAAATACAAACTATATGAAGAGAGTCCCTAGATTGTATGTTCTGACATGCAATTTGGGAAATTTACATATGACATGCTCATGCCTGTGTAAAGAATTTTGCCTTGGCTTAGATAGCTTGGACAGCTACAATAACCACAGAATATGGGGGGGAGAAAATCTAAAATTCTTTTTAGAAATAAGAAAAGATGCTTAGAATTTTTATTTGGCTTTAAAAAATAACTGTGACTTGAGACAATATTTGTTAAATAGTAAGTATATAAAGGAACCGCATTAAAATCTATAATGCATACACGAAGACTGCAGCTTAAAATCACCTAAATGGCTGGAAATTTGCACACCAAAATCAAGCTTGACAGAGGTGAATCTGATGAAAAAAAATTCTCAAACTTTTTGACCCACTAGTAGTTAACTAGAAAATATTCTGACCTCATCAGATTTTTTTCCAAACCCATATTACATTCAGTAACTAGAAGCAAGTTCAACAACAAAAACAGGTGAAGATGACAACAAATAAGTTCAAACCCATTGAAAAATCAGTGTGACTTCTATTTTTCTGGTTTGGGGGAGGTTTTTTTGTTTGTTTGTTTTGATTTTTAAAATACCTACATAAGGATCTGAGTTTTCTTCCACAGTCAAGCCCTAGGGAGCCTATGAGGTAATCAGCTTGCATCATCACTGGGAGTCATTATAATCTCTGTGAATTAAAATGGAATTAAAAGAATTTCTTTAGCTAAAGAAGTATGATACAAATTGTAGTATAATTTAGAATGTAAGAATGAATGAAGATTATGAGATGTCAGTAGATTTCTCAAAACTTAAAACTTCATTTTACACTAGTTTGAACTACATTTTGATTGCTTTTCTTCTCCTCTATCTGCTTAGTAGAACACGTTATTAATTGAGAAGTTTTGTATTTGTTTTTTTTCCCCTATTAAGGAGATTAGACTGTTGATACTAAGTTGCAATGACTTTGGTTTTCAAAATATCTAAGCAGATATTTTCCTACTTTACATTTTCACATGTAAATCTACCAGTGACTACAGGTTTGTGCTGCTGAGGCTATACAATGAATAGCAGGCCCACTGGCAGGCCAGCACTGCAGCTGGGCGGTCTCCACTGCGTACTGTCATCCTTCAGGTACGCATTCTGGTCAGGCACCAGCTAAGTACTAGGATGTGATCTGGATCCATATTATTCTCCCATGCAGTAGTCAAAAACAGGTCGTTTGTCTTACAGAGATATTTTCAACCCTTATCCATACTGTGAAAAATTTCCATACACATTTGTACTTTAAAAATATTAGATGGGATGCAGCTATTCTTAGAATTTTATTTTCCTATTTGTTTCCTGCTTCTAATCTCATAAACATCCTTCATGGAAGAGCAGGAAACAGGAGACTGAAGTATACAGCTGTAGGAGTTATATCACCAAACACAGCTTTGTAAGCAGAGTAAACTATGTCACCTTCAAAATGAAACATTTATTAGGGAGCAGGAATAAATGATTTTCTTTTCATCACATACTCAATATTTTGCAAAGAACATAAGTTGTTTTGGATTTTCATCCATTCCTGGCCTACCTTTTGGAAAGTGAGTTTTAGTATGTACATTTTGGGGATTTAATAGGTGAACCTTTCAAAAGAGCTAAGATTCGCTTGGAATAATGTCTCCCACTCTCATATCTGAGTCAGATTTTTGGTTTCTATACCCTACCCAGCACTGAAGGGTGAGAAAGGAACTGGAATTGTCAACTAGAAATGTTTCTAAAGCTTGCCTTTTCTGGAGGACATATAGATGGCTTTATGTCATCCCTCCAGCTGGGAATCCTTGGCTTCTCAGAGGTTTCATCTTACAAATACAGACAGAAGGGTAAGGTTTGGTCAGAAGAGTTGTGATGATGAATATCTCTTTAGGGACTGTTACCAGGCTGTATGGAGCAAAACCTGCCAATGGCCTCAGCCCCAGAGGGATGTTAAGAAAGCATATATCCTCTGTCCTCCTCTGAAATATTGCACTGAGAATAGTAACTGTGGATGCCTTTGGATGCATCTACTGAACAGTATATGCATTCCCAAGGCAGTGGTCCCTCAGACATCCAGACAGGGGTCTGGCTGAGGCATGCTGTGGTTTTCTTCTACTTTTTTTTTTTAATTATTATTTATTTTATTTTATTTTACAGAACTGTAGAATCGTTTAGGTTGGAAGGGACCTCTAGGTCATCTAGTCCAATCTCTTCTTTAAGCAGAACCAACTTTGAACATAAATCCAATTTCAAAGTGAGATCAAACTGACCTTGACATTTTCTAACCAAGTTTTGAATATATTCAGGAATAAAGTTTTCACAATGTCTCTGAGCTTGAACAATGACAACCCTCAATGTGATTTTTTCCCCTTATATTTAATTGCAATTTCCTTTTCTTCAGTGAGCTTTCATTACCTCTTTCTGGGAGCCTTCAAGAAGAGTTTGGCTCTGTCTTCTTTATAACCACCTGTTACACAGCTAAGACAGCAATTAGATCCCTCTCAGCCTTTTCAAGGCTTTTAACCAATATTGTCTGTATTTTCTTCTCAAGAAAACTGGGAAAGAGGCAGGACCTGTGCTTCAATGTCTTCATGACACACCTGGGATGTCCACTTGCCAGTATGTCCATTTTCTTCCCAGTTAGATGTAGCTGTGGTATTCTGTTTGATTTTTAATTGATAACATCAATAAAAATCAATAATCAAAATAAAATATTATACAGATATTAATAGACAAAAGCATTAAAGCTTGCAGGCCATCTGCTCAATTTACAGTGAATGCATGTTCCCTTTCAAATATTGACTTAAGATTTCTGCAACTTTGATTTACATTAAGACTTGTAGTATTTCCATTGAGAAAAAAAAAAACTAGCCATTAAATACATATGATTTTCAAATAGTTGATCATGAAGAAAAGTTTCCATGAAGAAAACTTAATGATCCTTGTTTTTATTTCATTTGGATAATCTTTGTGGTTCCCTTGTGACTTGCCTAAGATTTTCAAAGTGATGCAAAAATATCATAATGTAGGTCAGTAAATATGTTTTTTTTGCCATTACTGTATTAGTAAAAGCCATGTACTGACATAAAGTGCAAGGTTTCAGGGCTCCCCGCGGCCGGAGCCGGGCTGCGCTCGCTGCCGCGCCGGCCTCGCGGCCAAGCGCCCGTCGCCTCCGCGGCGTGAGCTCGAGCTCTGCCAGCGCCGCCCGCGGGAAGGGTCTGGCAAACCGCGGGAGCCGCTGCGGCCCCCCCCGCCAGCAGCCCTGGGGCCGCTGAGCCGCCCCGGGGGGCGCCCGGGCCGCGCTCAGCCCTCGCCGCGCAGCGCCCCGCCGCAGCACCCGCGCGGAGGAAGCATTCAAAAATACACCAAAATATTCAAAAATACCCGTTGACCAACAAGGAAGAAACCCTTGCCATGAGCATCATTGTCCTTCAGAAAAGGCCTCAGCACTTCACATGACTTGTCAAAAGCCCTCCTCTTTGTTAATCTGGAGGATGATTGTCAATTTAGGACCAAGAGGGACATGGAAGACTGAAAACAGCACCAGAGAAGAGGGGTAGGTGCTAGCAAGACTGTATTTGCATAACATTTTTAAGGGTATTATTAATGATGCCTTTCTGTATTGGTTAGATAATTTGGACAACTGGAGTCTTAAAACATTGATTCTGCTAAAACTAAATTCTTAGCTTCACGTGTGGTGTCTTTTGCCTATAAGAAGATTCTGAGAGTAACAGTAGGTTACGCGTGGTTTCTGAAGGCAATCTATAGGATACATACATATACACATTCAAATAAATATACATAAACATATGTATGTATATATGTGTATGTTTTAGTAGCACTCTTTCCAAAGGAGTCAAATTGGTCACAGCTCTCCTGTCTGTCCTAAAAAAGGGAACTCACTTACAAGCAGAATTTAGCTAATTATACTTGTTATTCTCAGTGGGAGCGGTAAGCTACAGTACATGAATATGAAATAAGTTTTAATCAAAAGCGACCAAATTCTGCCCTCCTTCTTAGCTGTAAAGACCCTTTAAAGTCTGAGGGGTTGTATGACTGAAACAGAGGGTAGAACTTGGCCTTCAGAGCAGTGTAATTAATATTAGTAATAGCAACATTTTAGTTAAAGTGCATTTTAGTTCTCATGAAAGCTATTAACTGTCTTGAAGACTTCAAAGCTCCTTCTTGCTGCAGATCAGATAGCTCAGGAGCAATACCAGGAAAAGCTGCTGAATTTGATTTTACCTTTGTGCCTGAGTACTGATGTGGTGGGACTGCTTCTAAAGGTGAGGGCACAGTTCAGTCTTTAAACTGGGGATGGTTAAATTATTTATTATGTTTACTGAATTATTTACTTCTGTTCACAAATAGGCTTGATTTTCATAAATGTATTTGGCATGCATCATTGGTTGATCAGTTTAGCCAAACAAAGTCTAGCTTCTGAGTGCCTGACTAAAGTCTCAGTCATGCAAGGCGACGAGGTTTGTCATCATTTAGTTAAATCACATAGCATTTCTGCTCTTTGAATAAATGACTGAAGGCTTCAGGAGACTGGCAAATGACAAATTACAAGCAAAGCAGAGCAACTAGTTTGTTTTGCTAACAGATCTTCACACACTAATACAGATCATCCCTGAGGAGAACTACCTCTTTGATATTTATGATCATGGAAATAACACTCTCATGCCTCTTTATCAGTATCAAATAAAAAGGGTCAAAAATCAAGGTTGAGCTAAATGCCTGTTAGAAATCTGAACAAACATTCATGCATACTGAGCTTTATCAGTCCCACATGAAATGTAGGTCCAGAGAGAAGAGAAAGGGAAAGAGAAAGAGAAAGAGAAAGAGAAAGAAAGAGAAATTGGATCTTCCTTTTCTACTTTGGAGTTCAGAGTACAGGACTTCAGTAGGCAGAAAGCTGTGTAAGCCTGCAGTTTCACAGCAGCACAAGCTGAAATAGTTCCTTTCTAATGTGCTTCCCCTTTCCCGCTACACATTTTTCTTCCCCTTGTTTAGATTGTCTTTGGAATTCATAAGATCCTGTGTAAAGCTGATTTGTCACATCAAATTGGTAATATATATGTATATATATATGGTCAAATTATTGGCAGTTTTATATGTTAAAATCACTTAGGGAGGGATATGATAAAAACCAGATGGCAGAAGGCAGAGGTAAAGGGAAATTTCATAGTAACCAGGAATTATTGGTTGATCTTGGTGAATCTGAAATCTAAGTTTGATGATGTCATGATCAGGACATGACTCTATTTTGTTAACAGAAGAGCAGCACTAAATTCTTTTAAAACGGTGAAATACCTTCCATATGACTGCCTGGAGGTTTAAACATCCAGAAAATGGGAGATCTACTACAGTAAGAGACATTTGAATCTCCAATGTTTTTAGATTCATTTTCTTTAAAATATGGGTTTTTTTTTCCTTGAAAATTCAAACTTATAGAAAATGGGTGATAAAATTCTATCATAGCAGAGCATGGATGTAACCATAATGATGGTGGAAAGACTGTGTGGAAGTGCAACTATCTGTCTACTGTGTGAGCAGAGAACCTTCTGCAAGAGCAGTCAACAGCCTCCTCATTACCCTTATGTTATACCCTCCTTTTTATGGCAAATAATAAAAATCACTATTGAGGATTATTTTGTCTTCAGTAAACTATAAGAGGTGAAGTAGGTGTATAACATAGTATTTCAAGAATTCAATTTTTTTGAATCCTGAAATCTAGAAGCTAAATATATATGCACCATGTATATGCAATTATAAATGGTTTCATGTTAATGATGCTTAAAGTTTGGGCCTATCTCCAGGACAATTGGGCACTTCATTTTTCTGTTATTCAAGTCAAGGGCATGCCTACACCATGCAATGGATCACTGTGCTAGAGAAGCTCTAGGTAAGTCCGAGCAAATGGGGATGACTACAGGCCTAGAAATGTACTCTGTGGAAAGAGTGGCTGGAAACATGAAAGTCATACAGAATTAATTACCTTGGACAAAGTGTCACATAAATACAAACAAATTATTTCTGGGTCTGTGTAAAATATGATCTTTACCATTCCTTTTGTTTAATGCAAAATTTTGAGATGGTTTGACTGAAACTGGGGACATCTCTGCCTGTTGAACTCAAAGATGTCTAATTATCAGGAAGTGCTTCCACTTTCAAAATCAGGGCTCTTAAGGTGTTACAGATTGGATACCTCAAAACTGAGGTAACACAAAATATCAATTACTTTTGAAAATCTCAGGTCTATGTTTAGTATGAAATTCTGTGGTTTAAACCTTAAGAGAAGATTGTACATGTCCATCATACATAATGTTAAGTTAAATTCTCATTTTCACAGTGATATTTTTAGTCTCATCCTTGAAGATTTGAGACAAACTTGTGTCAAATATTAGTTTTTCACTTTTTGGGGAAAAAAAAAGACTTCTTTGGTTGCTTTGATTTTAAAGATTCAAAACAGATTATAATTCTAGCTCAGAAGATAATGTCACTATGTGAAATGCAGTTAAAGTACAGCCTTTCTGTTATTTGGAAATATCCTAATAATTCAAACATCTGAAAGACGTTTGAGCAAACTTAAATAGTGCCATAAAGAAACACACATCACATTATAGATAACAGAATGAGTCACATTAGAGACAAATGTGGCACAAATTGCCTTCACTAAGTATTTGCAGATATCTTGAAATTCTGTGGATACAGAGGGGCACTGAAGGATTCTGGCTTAGTTAGGACATATGGCCGGTGTAAGTGTGGTCTTTGTAATGCTGATGCAATACTGGGCATTTTTTTCCTTAATTTTCTGCTTTACTAAAGTTCTGCATCATTCTCTCTAAGCAGTAATGATAATAGGTTAGGTTAAGATAAGCCACAGTTATTATTGTAACTTGGACTATTAGATCACCCAGGAAGGGCCCAAGAGTCTACTCTCTGTCATTGCCGGCGGATTTCATAGCTGCCTTATTGACATTGCGTCAAACCTACATGTATGGATGAAAAGGAGTTTGCAGCTACTTTTTGACAATGCAGATTAATAATAGACCAAACAATATAAAATTATGCTTTACAACAAGCTATTTCAGTAAATAAAAGTAAGTGTTTTGCAAAATGCATTTTAAACACATTCAGATTTTTGCATGGTAGTGGAGAACAGTTATTTCAAAAGAAAATGCAAACAGAAAGTATTGTTACCTCCATGAAAAAATGACAGCACTGGCCTTTTATCTCAGGAAAACAGCACTGCAGTTTAGTCTGAATGTCTAACTGAACTGAGGTGCCACTCAGAAGAGCTAATATAAGGCAAAAACAGTCCCAAATTCAAAATTAACTACAGTCAAAGTGAACATATCCATTTACATGGAATACACCTTGTCATGTTGGTGGCCTGGAGAACAAAGACCGCCATTCTGCGTTCACCTGGATGGTCCCGTAACTTTCCTGACCTGTGTAGGCTGCTTCTGGCCTTATGCCAGACTTACTGAGGTCAGTGTGGTCAGGGAGCTGGCTGCATCCTGCAGCACCTTCCTCTATAGACCAGACTTATTTTTAATGCAGGAATCTTGCCAGGAACTAATAGAGCTCAGAACTGAATTAACTCCCTGTGGGCGTCTTCTTTGACTATTACTCCACAGACATAGGAAGCCCTAGACAGTAGCAGCAGGACTTCACAATAAGAAACAAAGAGATTCTTCTTCTAAGTCCTTCATCACAGCTGCAGTACTATGCACTATTGTAACCCAATATCTGATTGTTTTTTAACAAGCTAGAAGACCCACATTTTCCGCTAAAGCTTTTTCTTCATAAGATGTATTTTACATTCAAAAACAATAATCACATACATCTGAGGCAGAATTTCCTTGAACTGGACAAGGATGAAAAACAGAGTAAGTGATAATCTGCAGCCTCCCCCCAAAAAAACAAAACAAAACAAAACAAAACAAAAAAAAACTCATAGTATTTAGCTTTATTAGATGGAATTACTTGCTTAGAGGTCACTAATGTATTATCACTAATGTATTATTCTTCTCTTCACAAGTGTTCTTCGAGTGTAAATTTAAATATTTTTCAAGAGATACTTCTCCAGCTAAGCAACTGGTAGCATCTACTTGTTAACTCTGCTTGCCAACTATTTCATTTTAGCTTGTCCTCTTTTTTCTCTAAATATTTAATAATAGAATTCACAGTACTCACAAACCAAATAGACATTATATTGTACAGGCTCAAAGCAATATCTGCTAACCAGTTTTCCTAAAATTATATACTTATCTAAGGAAACATGACACTTACAGCAGTAACCAAAGAACACATAAAAGAAAATGTGGGGCTTTCTTATCTACTCTTATATTTGTTTCTCTTTTCATTTTTCAATTCCTCCATTTGTTTTTTTCATTATTATTATTATAATTTTCTGCAATACCTTTTTTTGTATCATCTTTTTCTTCCTTTCTAGGAAGAATAACCTCTTCTTGTTTTACCTATAGTTTTTTTCATAAATGTTCTACTCTTATCCCTCTTCCACTTGAACATTTATTCTAATACCCCTGTAGCCATTCTTTGATCCCCTCCCCCCCCGACCTCTTTTCAGTTTGTCCTCTCTTTTCTATTGCCAGACTTTCATTGTTCAAAAAAATATTACTTGATCTTTCCATTACACAGTGAAAGAGTGAGATCTCAGAGTACTTTTGGGACCTTCATTTACCAGCTCACTAAAATTATAAGCTGGGAGTAACAGGTTGGATGGGGAGCATTAGAATAATATATTTTAGACAAAACCCTGGGACCTAGTTAGTGACTGGTGTTTGAATGGGGATTTTTTTCTTAATCATGAGAGGGACTAGAAATTTGTTTTCTGGAGTATAACAACTGACAATGTTACCAACAATAAAAAGCTTGCTATGAACTGGGAAATAGAAGATGAAGATGTGCTGATCCTCAGTGACCTATTATTTTTCTGTGCTCAAGAGAACTTAAGGGTCAAATCTAATATTCACAGAAATAAACATGAACGTTTCCTTGACGTGAGCACTTCAGATTTTAATAAAGAAGAACATGGGCAAGGGAAGATGAGGACAACTTATATATACTGGTTCCTTCCCTACCTTTCATTTATGTTCTTATATTTATTTATGCATTATCTATACAGCTCTGAAATTTCGAAGTGTTTTACTAGAGAGAGAAAAAAAATGGCACTATAAAGAATAAATTGAGACCAAGGTTTAACTTCCACCACCTCTTCATACAAAGAGTCCCATAAAAACTAACAGAGATAATTGTCTGAACAAGTGCTAGAATAACTATGACCTTCACTGTCTGGCCCTTCATCTCACCTGGGTTTTAAATCCATGATCAAATTTTATTTCTGTATCTAGAGCAGCTTTCTCCATGTTGTCATGAGCCAACCTGATGGAAAAAAAACACCAAACAGACAAACTAGAATGGCGCCGGAAAACAAACAAACAAACAAAAAACTACTTTCAATTCCTTTCCCTTCCTTTAGTCCCTCCCTAATCTTGTTATGCTTCCATCTGTAAGGAAGCCAGAGCAGGAATAATTAATCATGTTCAAAAAGAATTAATGGCTGAAAGTACTGCTATGATTTGATATTACACAGCTTATTAGACTGGAAAGAAAGGTGCAAAAAAGTAAAGTTCTTTATTAGGAAAGCTATCTATCATCATTTCTTACTTTTCAGTGAAGACGTCAGTAGTACTGTGCTGTCTCTTTTAAATAAATTTGAAAAAAAATTGCCATTAAATATATTCAAAATCAGGAAAGGTGAATTATTATCATCTCCCATTCCATTTGAAAACAGGTAGATATGGACAAATGGGGTGTGTGACAGGAGACAATAAACCTTCAGTTCTTGCAGTATAGTACAGGAAATAGCTATTTTACAAATGTAAAATATTCTCCTACTTTCCTTTACCTGGATTGTCAGTTTAGATCATAATATCTCTTGAAGTCATATTTACACTGAAAAATGAAGCATGGTGAAGGCTTTCCTAGGAAAGAGCTGACCCAAGCAGGTAAAACTATGAAGTGCAGTTCAGAGCAACTCTACAGTAAAACAACATTATATGATTAAGCAGGTGCAATCATGTTGATAGAGCTACTCTGGTGTAAATATACACCAGGTTTGTATTAGTTTGCTCAGAGCAAGAGTAGCAAATGAATCCATTCAGATGCTAGTTCAGAGATTAACCTCCTTTCCCTCTCTCTGTCTTTACAGTAGAAGTATAACAGGAGCCCTGAGATGCCCCATGTTTACACACAGCTTAACAAAATAATGCCTATTCTTACTTGGCTCGTAAGCACTAAATAGTGAACATATATAAGAATGCTCCCACATTGGACTTTAACCAAATTTAGATCAGTAAAAACAGATGCATGTACTTCAAAGGGCATTCAAAAGACACTGTCACCCATCTCTAGGAAAATCTTTGATTCAGTCTTTTGGGATTTCTCTAAAAGACTGTTCTTTGTAATCCATTCTTACAGGGCTATAAGGTCCCAATGTACAGTATTCCATCCTTACAATATCTCAGCTGCTTCCTTTAATAAGATATATTGATGCTTTATGAAATACTTTGACAAACTTGCTGACCTATCTGTTTTTGAAATTTTTACCTTGTTGCAGTTTTATTTTGTTCTTAAGAACATCTGCATGAATACAGAATCTTTGTTCTTTGGAGCTGATCTGCTCCTGCTGTTTATCTCCCACCTGAAAATCATAATACTGCATTTGCAACATAACAATTGGGGAGATAATTATGGTTTTTCAAATAGAGAATCCCAACTTCATATAGGGAACAAGGCTTAGATTAATCTCTAAGGAACAAAGACATGTTGTTTTCTGCAAATGGTCTGACTGACTGAAGCAGGAGTGGAAGGGGCAAAGGATTCATAATTTTTTTTTTGATAAAAGCAGAACTGATACTAATTAGAAAGTGTTTTCTTTCCCTAAGTTTTCTACGAGGAACCATGCAGCTCCTTAAGCTTTTGAAATTGCAATTTGGCCAAAGGCAAATTCTACTGCTCCAATACTTAGAGATTCCTTGATTTCAGTGAAGCTGCTTAAGATATATGACTCTGTTCATCACCAGTAAAAGTGGTAAAATCTAGCATTAGGCAAATCTGTGGTGCAAAAGGCCACTGTTTCACATTTTTGAATGAGTTTTTTTTGGATCCCCTCATGGTGACTAATGATCATTGTCTATTTTCAAACGTTGGAAAGAAATTAACATTTTGAAAACATTCAGAAGGGATAATTTTAGTTTCCAATGTAAACTTTAGTCTCCAATGGCCTACAATAAGTGATTATAGCTGTTTCTAATCAAAGATAGATTCCTCAAGGAGGTGATTCAGAGCTGAAGTCTAAGTTCTGAATGACAACCTAGAGGGATTGTGCCTTATAGAGTTCAAGAGATTATACTAAAGTTAGTCATTATGAAGCTCTCCTTGCAATCCAGAATTAGGCCAGTAAGTGTTTTAAGTATCAAACACCTTTCATTTCCTTTTCTCCCAGTATTGTTTGGCCTTGCAGTGGTGCATTAGATATAGGTCAAGTTGGATCAAATTACCAAAGAATGTGGAACCATATCCTCAAAAGTCCTTATGCGTCTTATTTCTATAAAAATCAAAGTAGACCTGATTTGAAGATACCTGTTTGATATCTATTTGAATATAGATATTTGTATTTCAGGCTCTGGATCATGGTGAAATTTCTTTAAATTGAAATTGCAGGTGCATGTTTATCTAAAAGATAAGCTATCATTCAAAGGGTTATTAGAATTTATGGTAATTACTGGGAGAAAAAAAAACAACAAAAACCAAAACTATGTATGCTGTTCTTCTGGATAATAACACTGATCTTTTATTTAGGATTCTGGGATGATTAATAGAAAACAGAACCTCTTCCAAGCTGAGGCCAGTGCTCCAGAACCTTAAGTTTTCTTTTTCAAACAGAAAAACCCTTGTATATGTTGTTGAAAAGAAAACCCTGAACTTACAGCCAGTAATAATACTGCTACTAGCATCTGAACAATCCTAAATCTGTAAGTATTGCTCCGAGCAATATGAGATGCCATATCTGTCTGTTAATTTGGAACAAAACAACAATGACCATTTACATGCTAACCTTGACAGTTTGTTGATTTTGACACTAGGCTTGAAGGTGCTAGAAGATCTCAGATCATCTGCAGTGACTGACAACTCATTTTGTCACCCTCACAAAAGTGGAGCTTGGTAACAAAGCTGTCTTTTGCCACTTGCCATTAAGGAACCAAGCTGAACAAGTCTATCAAGTGAAACTCAGTAAAATGTATTGGTACATTAAGTTCTCAAAGAAAGAAAGATTGGAAAGTTTTATAATTCCATTTTCTAATTTAAGAGCTAATTTTCTCTGTCATAAGTTAAGCAAAAAACCAAACACTTAGTATTTGTAAGTTTATAGATGAAAGAACCTGCCATACTGCACACAATATAATATTAACAGGAGTTTCATCACAAAGTTCTGTGGGAGTATAAAGAGTAAGAACTCATTGAAATGAATTGAAATGAATATTGAAAAGGCAAAAACATGTAACATCAATGTGAAAATAATGTACATCTAACTAAATAAATGTAATAAAGTATGTAACATACCATATATATGCATATAGACACCTCCCGCACACATACAAACACATATATTTAAGGTCTAAATGTGAATATGCACATACATACAAAGACAGTTCAGGTAGAGCTTTCAGATTCAGTCAAATTTGTTTTTAACATTTTTGCTAGGAGGAACAAAAGCCAATTTAAAATCAACCTGTTGATATATTAGTTTCCATCTCTTCTGATGCTTAGTCTTGTTGCATTGACATTAATATTTGCTTATCTATGCAAACTTCCTTTTTGTGATAAAATATGTATGACATTAGAAGAGGCACCAAAACTCAGAAATATAGTACTATGCATTAAAAATAAAGTGTACTTAATAAACTTTTGATCTATCAGATTATTCAAGAGCTGGAGGAAATTTTGCTTATATTGTCAACAAAGCAATTATTCTGATGCATGTATTTTTGGAGGAATTTCATTTGCTGTGCCTGTTTGATCAAACATGGATTCAAAGATTAGCTGCAAGTATATAAATAATCCCAAAACATAGAGGACTTTTAGAAACAGTGTGTGTAAAGACAGCTTTGAATAACAGAAGTGTCCTCTTTACATAAATCCTTTGCTTTGAGATATGTTGTGCAGTAAGACAGTTTAGGTCTTTTGTAGAATGGAAAGGCTTATTGCTCTAGAATGTTTGCTTAAAGTATAAAGATAGAGGAAATAGTCTTAATACTTACACTAAGAGAATATTTATATCATATTTTATGGGTACAGAAAGAATTTTAGGATTTACCTTTCAATTATTTATAAACCTTTGGCCTTCTATTGATTAAGACATAGTCTAATTGAAGTATAGCATTATGTGACTAGTTTTTATTACTTTTTAAATGAAGAATTGTTCTATATTTATATCTTCAAGGCTTCCACATTGCATACTACAGAGGAGAGATAAAGACAAAGAATGAACTGAAGAAATATTTGACTGCCCAAGTGTACGGACAGAAAGTGTGGGGAAGAGACTCGGAGTGCAGAGACTTCTTGAGTTCAGCCTCCTACACAAGTACTGAAGGAACAGAGACCACCTATATGACAAGATGAGGGAGATTATTATGGGTGAATTTTATCTACTTATAATATGGATATCTGCATCTGACCTTCTTACCTCCGGCTGCCACTAGAGTCAGTGGAGTCACTACCCAGTCAATACAGTCTTAGGAAAGACTCATCTTACCTTAGAGTAGACATTAAAACTAGGTCAGATAAGTAGTGCAATGAATAATGCCTATTTTCCTCTAGCAGATGTTAAAAGAACTATAACACAATTACTTCATATCCAGACATCAGTATTTTAGATGTCTAAAGCTAAATATATAAATCCATAAAAACAAAAAGGAAAGGGAAGTACAAATCTGCAATCAGACAAAAATGGGATTTGAGAAAAATAGGATATTGATCATTACAGATTGCCATAATTAATACAAACCTCGTTCTACCCCAACTGCCTAAATAGTGCTACAAGGTAACTCTTATCCACAGTGTAACTCTCAATCAGGATAAATGTAGTCATGGTCTGCGATTATTTCAAATATGAGTCTTCAAGGCAGTGTACAGTATAGAATTTTCCATAAAAAATTATGGAGCATTTTAAATGTTGTCTGATTAACTATCTTTTAAACTTCATGTTTTATACTTTCCTGCAAATCAAAAAAAAACCAAAAAACCCACAATTTGTTTGTTTGTTCATTTGTGTGTTTACTTTATATAAAAGCTGAAAGTCTAATGTAATAAAAGGGCTTCATGCTAAGAAGTGATGAGGTCAATCAATGTATATTAATGTGTAACAGTCCAGGATCTGGCCCCAGGTTTAAGTTTGACTTTGCATTTTAAATTAAGGTAAATTATTAATTTAAATTATGAACAAGAGAAGATTTGCAGACCTAAGCAATCATTATCAACCACAAAATATTTTGAGAGATAGGCAAAACCATCAGCCATCCCTAGTGCAAAGTTTTTTATTAATTGTAATCATCATTATGCAGCCAGGCACTTTCAGGTTGCTCTGTCATGAGTATATTCTTTGACCTGGGACATGACTGCTAAATCTGCAAGTCAGTATTAGGGAAGATGTGCACTTACAACTTGGTTGAGATGTATGAGCATAGACACCTGTGTGTGACTCTGAAAGCTTAATCAGTTTCAGCAAATCTCTTGCATTCAATTATGGGTCAATATGTGCTATTTCTGTTGACCTCTTTATTGGAGAAAGTTATTAAAGTAGGTATGTTTGTGCAGTTCATGGTATTGTACTACAGGCACTTTAAATACATTTTGTGGGAAAATATAACAGAAATAGGCAAATCATTTTGATGACTCAAGCCTTAAACAGCATGCATTTATAAAGTAAATTGTAATTATATAATTATACAATATAAAATTATTTAATAGTGAAGGAAATACTATATGTGCTGTAATTGCTTAAATCAAGCATATGCTGCATAAGTTAACTTCCCTGAGTTTCATAAGCAGGTCATTTTCTTACAAGTAATAAAAAATATTGGTTATGGTGAGCTGAGGTTTTATTTCAGGCCATCTTGCTGGACCTCGTGATGATCTTAAAGACCAGCCATCAATAGAAGGGGATGGATTCATGAATCCTACACTCATACTAGTAGAGCAGTAGACATAATCAAAAAGGTTGCATGCTCTACTTCCTGTGCTGTATGGAGGGTTGAATATCTCTGTGCTAGTTAGTGTGGTATTTCCAGGTGTAAGGGCATGGATTCCAGTCAGCAATCTTTGGCTGGTAGAATCATCCACTACAAGAAGCAAAAGGATTATCTGACATTACTAAAATATCACATGGCACTGTGGCCAGGCATTGCAGAATGGAACTGCTTGAGGAAAGCATAAAGAAATCATGGCATTTAGAAATGAGTAAGAAAGTGGAAAGGCAACTACTCTGTAATATTGAATTTTACTACTTATGAATTTTAAAGGGATCCAGAGTAGACTAACCAGAATGAAATCTACTTGTGACTGCATTTGACACTTAAAAAATGAGTTAAGAAAGAGATGTGGGAGTAAATCTCAGCTGATGGAATATGCCTAATTACCAATTTTTTTCAGAGGAGATTCAAAGAATGATGTAGCACGAAGAGAAGCAGCAATGAGGACAGTGGCAGAAAGGAAAAGTAATGCCATTCTGAAAGCTACTAGAAGGAACAGGGCAGCTTCAGTCTTGAAGGACAATTGGACTCTTGCTTGGCACATGTCTTGCACAGGGTAGCTTTCATTCCAGCTTCCTGGTATAACTTTGTCAAGCTTCTTCAGATATGCCATGCTCTGTATTGCTATTATTATTATTACTTTATTTTAAGCCTTCAGATAATATAGTAAAGCCACTCCTTAGGTACATTAAAGTTGCAGGCATTAGAATTCTTAGAAGTCTCAGCCTTCTGCATAAGACATATTTACCCTAACTATTTTAAATGAAACAGAAAATTCAGCAGCATCTGATTTTAAGAAAATTTCTGAAAATAACAGAGTAATTGATAGCAATACATGGAGATAAAATATGATTTCCTAATATTCCCACAAAAACTTTAATGATTTACACCACCACACATTGGATTAAGGGAGAAAATAAAGTCCACATTTCACAATTTTTCACATTCATTCCACGGAATAGTGCTGGTAGGACATAAAGTTCCTCATTGTTTAGTTTCTTAATGCCATTACATTATTATAATGATATTTCTGTCCCAAAATGCCATATTTATGTTGTGAATGTGGTTATAAACAATTGTACACAAATATTACACCATGAATTCTACACATTTTTTCCTGCTAAGATACCAATGCTCCAGCAGATTAACCTTTGCTTTCTCACCAAAAAGTGTGATGCGTACAATATATAGAGGCTACTTCTGCATTTTATTCAAATAACATGCAGTTCCAAATTTTAAGTACATACCTTATACATAAAATACAGCATCATTAATTTAATTGATTGCTGTGGAAATGAACTGTGAGAAAAATCATTATTATTTCAAAACTGCAATATAAGTAATTCTCCTGTTGCATGCCAGGATTAGCATTTTAGACACATTATGTGACTACAGAGCTCAGAAAACTAGCTTTTTTTTCTTTTCTTCTTTCTTTAGAGTTACTGTACCTGTGTACAAATTAGTTTGAATATTCTGATAAATACCCCCAGGATATTTCACTCACTAAAGCAGAGAATGAGCTGACTATATTAATATGTTTGTAAAGAAGGGAGACTTTTGCATATGTCAAAAATTTCCAGAGAAGGTATTTCCAGCTTTTTACAGGCAAAAGAAACCCTTTAAAAGACAGTGATGGCAACTGTTTGCTTAAGAGTTTAATAAACTATCATGAATGTTAAATACATGCACTTAGGAAGTGATTTGTAATGAGTAAAAAAATCACGTTCAGATTTTCAAAATCTAGATGTCTAGTCAATATCTAGGTGTTTCATCCTCGCTCAAAGCAGTGCAAGTCACACACATAAATGTTAGCAAAATTCAGACTTAGTAGCTGAATATCAACTCTTTCCTGAATGAGGAGATGCTGGCTGCATGAGCAAACACTCAAATGTTTCACAGGACATTCACCCCCAGGGTGAAAGGATGCTGTTTGCATCTCATTCTCCAAAATTTCACTAGGAGCTGCTAGCTTTGACTTGCAACCAGGTTTTTCTACCAGCCTTTGGGTCGGAAATCACACTGAAACAGCTGATTCCTAAACAAGGCTGATTCAATATTGAAAGTTAAAAGAAGATTTCATGCTTCTGAACTGGCTATAAACAGGCAGATGGAGTGACTGGCTAAAAGAGGAACTGATTCATTCGTACAGTCAAAATACTTCTGTGGAACTGGGGTTATGAGTAAAACACAGGAAGCACGACTTTCTTTCTGGAAAGTGTGGTGGCTTTGCAGAAGGAGAGGGATGCATCTAGCAAGGCACTTCTGTGCTACGTACACTGCCACACTTGGAGTTTCAATTCTGAGTAATCTTCCTATTTTGAAAGCTAAGAAACCAGAACAGCCAAGCCCTAATTCTTCCTTTCAGTACCACAATGTCTATTGGTTAGTTCTAAATGCTGTCAACCCTGTCTGCTGGTAGGAAACTGCAGGCTAAACTAGAAATGACTACCACACCATTTAAGAAATGCAGCTAACTTTTGGTGATGTTTTGATTGAAGTAGTAGGTCCTGTACTATGTTGCTTCCTTCAAATCAAAACTTTTCATTTCTATTTCATTTGTTACTGAGTTTTTCTGCTTCTTGGCTGGAAAAGCACTAAGGCAAAGTGAAAAGACCTGACTGAAGCACTTGGTCATAGGAGTAAAGGCTCCCTGGTGTGGAGCCCCGGAAAACTGAGACATGAAAACAAAAAGATTGGAGGTGATCTGAAAGGCAGATCAAAAAATAGCCTTCATACAATATTTTGATCCTCAAAATTCTCTCTCAGATGCAACCTAGCCTTGGAAGCACTGAAAATTCCTGAAACAGCTACAGTTTCCTGGGTACCTGAACTTCTGCTGCTAGTATGTGCAGATAACTATCTAAAGATATTTCAAGTCCAAGAAGCAGAAACAGAAGCATCCAAGATTTATAGCTACTTATGGAAAAACAAACCCCAAAATCACATGAAGATTGTTTTTTCTGACAGTATGAAGGTTCACAGTTATTTCAGCTCAATTTCTGATGCAGCCATGTCACTCAAAATGCCTTCTTATTTGACACCATCTCACAGTTTTATTGGCAATTCGAGCTGAAACACTCAGTTTTTGACTTGCGCTTACCCCTAAAAGTGATCATGCCAGCTCACAATTCAGGCTTATGAGATGGGAAATCTCTTCACAGCTGTGACTGAGCTGACTGTTCTGGGGACTTCAGAAGAGTTACAATCCCAAGGTTATTAATATAGACATGTATATTCAAAGATCTATGAAGAAAAATAAAGTGTATATAAGATATCGGTTCAAGTGTGATTGCATCAGATAATATAAACGATACGCACCATGAAATAATCTCAGTTGTACTTTGTTGGTTAATAAGGTGGTTCATGCATCATTATTTTGATTTGCCTCCACTTTGTGTTATTAGGTAAATTGACTTCTTTATTCAGGTGCACAGCACTGTGACATATTAAACCTGTTTTTGACATTTCTAGAAAGAATAATGAAAATGCATATTTGGGAAATCTTTCATGCTTATTTAGGGTGATGCAGCATGTGAGAAATGTTGTTATACTACATTCACCTTTCCCTTCAAGTGCTACAAATATTACTGGAAACAGATATTTTCACACATTAATTAGCAGTTAAAAACCTTATAAATAAAGTCAATTCATAAAGACATGTCTTATTAAAATGCAAACTATTATTCCAGATGACTTTTAAATAAGAAATAAACAGAAATGCTAAAGACTGACTACTAACTATGCAAGAATATCTTCAAAAACAATTTGCTGAATATTAATGAACTGAAAATGTCATTTCTGGTCCAATTACTACAAGTAATTAGTTTTTTTTTTTTAATTATGGAGGAAGTGGAATTTTAATAAGGTCAATTTTACAATTACAGTTTTGAAAAAAAAACTAATTGTATTGTCATCATCTTATACAATAAATGGAATTAACTCAATAACATCTGTTGGAGTTAATGTAAGTAAAGGGGAAAAAACACTTTGATAATTCAGGAGGAAGTGAAATTTTAATGAGATCAGGTTTGTGTTTAAAGGTGAAAAACAGATTTTAGTTACTTAAGTATCAGTTACAATAACAAAAGTCCTGATGAGATTGCATGCAAAAAACCCCCAATATTTTCTATGTGGAAGGATTAAGAAGACTAACATGAAACTACTGTTTCTTTTGAAATATTTACTGTGTAACTTTTAAGTTTACTGAGATCATAATAATTAATTCCTAACTTGAACAGAGATATTACTTTTCAGTAATATGTGTTCTAACTGCAGTGCAGGTCAGTCCTTTACTATAAAAACACAACTCAGTCAAGACTTTATTATATCTGGAGATTCTAAAGCTCAAGGGTAAATTTCTTTGTGCAGCTTGCTATTTAGTGTATATATTTCAGAAAGAATCTCCTTACTAAGAGTTCTTTGTTATAACTTTAAAGTTAGTTAGAATTCAAGTAATTTTCACCTTTAACACAGGGTGTGAATTTTACTGAACAGATTTCTGCTTTAATCTTGCAAGATGAGCTATCCCAGACAGATTTGCCATTACAAGCTAAATTTTCATAACTGAGTACCATGTCTGCACTCATAAACTAGCAAATGCAAATGAACTATTATATATACAAATAAAAATGTAGGTGCCCAATTTTTATTTTTTTATGCAAACAATCATTCTGTGGATGGAATGAATATCAGTCGATATGTCAGTGAAGTACCCTGGCATTTACAAATTTTTAATTGATATTTTTATTCTGATACAAAGTGATCATGTGTTGAAATCTATATAATTTATGTAATTTAAACCACAATATTACATAAATAAATAAATATATGTGTGTGTGTGTGTATAAATATATGTATGTATATATATATATATATAAATGTTTAACATACCAAGATTAAAAAGGATTTCTGCATGTGGGATTCTGAAGACTTTATCTTTAAAGGCAGGGAAAAAAAAATCCTGTAATGGTCTATACCCAGAAATCTTTTTTCTTTTTTCTTTTTAATTGGAAGACAGCTGCAACTTGTTAGGAGGTAATAGCTGTACAATATCCAAAAGTATGTTCTACTTAGAAGAATGAAATACTGATATATTGGTCAAGCAAATCTTTCTGATAAAATGTAGAACAAGAGGGAAATTTTTCCGGCCGTTATATTTATAGATAGCATTTCTTCAAATCATTTAACAATTTCATAACAGGAAATGGTAAAAAAAAAAAAAGGGTGTTAGCATCATAGAACCATTTCACTGGTCAAAAACACATTATTTTGTATTGTATCCCAAGCAGATCTATCAAACTGTTTAATTTTTTCTTCTTTTTACATACTCAAAGATTTCTGTCACATATCCGTGTACTCTTCAGACTGAAGTAACTTGTCATTCATACTTTCTCATGCATTATACTTTTTAGGCTTGTAAATCATTTTTATTCATTTTATTTGGGACTTACTCTAATTTGTCAAAAGCTATCTTAATGTAAAATCATCCACAACAGTGCCCTAGCTGGAACATTCACAGTTATAAATAAGAACATTTTCTTTACATGTATTCTTGTTTATGCATTCTTTTCCTATGGCTATTTTGCAGCAATAATTATTGATTAGCATCCTACTTATTTCAGCCATTTCTGACATTTTCAGAATAATGACGATCGCCAGTCACAGCCTCTGATTTTCCTATAACTTTTCTTTGCTTAGTAGCATCCTTAAAAAGTAATAATCTCTGCATTCTATCATCCAGATCATTAATGAAAATACTAAGTTGGACCTGGTACAAAACTGATCCCTGAGAAAATCCACTTGACACATCCCAGGACTGAGGTCATTTTGAATATAGTTTTCTCAGTTAATTGTGCATGCCTCTTTCTATTGTATTATCAAGACTGTATTTCACTTATTTATGTATGGAAATGACAAATAAGAAAGTATCAAAAGTCTAACTATCTGGCAATGTATATGGAATCTACTGCCTATCCTTTTCTTCTGACCTTCCTCCCACCCCCCCCCCCCCAAAAAAAAAAAAGGTTTTATGATATTTTCATGGTTCTAAAGAAGCGAAAACATGTTCCTGTAAGAACTGACTGCTGAGTCACAAAGTAATAGATCAATGCTTCTTTTAAATAAATAAAGGAAATGGATTAAGAAACAAGTCTAAGAATCAGTAGCACATTATCCCAGGATTATGTTGAACATTTGACTTACAAAGATAGCACTTTAATTAAAGATGTGTAAACAGTAAATGAACTAAAATAATTTTCTAGTCTGTGTGTGTGTGGGCACATCTGATATCCCCATTCACTTTATCCAATCTGATGACTTCCTCATTAAAATGAGGACAAGGTGTTTTCTCAGTTATTTCTTTGATGTCCTCTAACCATGAAAAGTGAACAAAATAGCAACAGCAGCATGCTACCACAGCTTGAAACTTGTTGTGCTTTAGTGGTTCAGCTGGGTCTAAGGGCATTTCAGCAGCATAAATTTCTAACTTTGTAGCTGGTGCCCATCTAGATTTGCAAGTTTAAAAACTTTTTATCACATTTTTTATTTATCAGACATTCAGGGAAACCGTACAGATTCATTGTCCAGCAGAGCTAAGAATGCTTACTTGGTGAAGAAAAGATCAGGAACAAGGTTGAATTCAAAGCCCATTGAAGTTAGACATCAAGATTTTTTCATCTTTCTTCTGTTGAAATGAATAGCAAAACCTTTATTAACTTCAATGTGCAGAACAAGTCCAAAAGTAATCCATGAGGCATCTAGGAACAAATCTGAGTTTGAGTTCAGCTCTCTAATCAATGCCTCTAATCCTTTATTGTGGAAGGTTAGTTACTTTTGTCAATAAGACAGCAAAAAGCAGAATTTGAAAAAAAAATATATGTATTTTGCGTTTAGAAGAAAAGTGAGGAGGAAACCCAGCCAGATCTCTCCCTAGTGGCTTCTCATGTGTTAGAGTGAAAAAGAGCCAACCAAAGATATTGCCTATTTAACTGTGATTATGAGTCTGGGCTTGTTCCAATCTATGTACTTGCATACTATATTAAATTAAGAGAGGAAAACAATTCTGAGGTGTCCAGAATTTGCAAAAAATTAACTTTAGGAAAAGAGGAGAGATTTTAGGTACAGTTCTGTGCCCTTGTAGCCCAGGAAATATGGTGCTGCCATTGCTTTTAACAGGCCCCAAGACCTGCCAGGCTTACTCTGGATGTGTCTTGGCCTGCCTGGAGATTTTTGTAGCTTGTCATGGCAATCATCTAACTACCAGGTGACTACTACCTACTTTGTTTTAATTTTTGCTTGGCTTGATGTAGTTGTTATAATATTGAAATATACATATATATAGATAGATATAGATACATATACACATGTATAAAACAGTAATAATAACAAATAACTTTTCTGTGTAAAATGAACTGCCTTAGAAAAAAATGTAGTATAGAGGACTAACAATGCAGGATGACCTTAAAGGCCTTGAAAATATCAGCACTGGTCAATACTGTGAAACCCAGAACTCTAAACAGCTCACCAATTACCGGTCAATTTTTAGCCATGCAAGGAGTACAGGCTTGGGAATGGGATAAAACCAATTGGGGTGGAACCCAGGGACCAAAGAATTAGTATCCAACCTATGTGAAACACACCATAGACAGGTAATTCAGATGTCGAGCAGTGAAGAAAGAGCAAGGTTTCAAGCATGCCAGCTAACATTTAAAAGCAGATTCTAAAGGGAGGAGGAAGAAAACATCAGTGTTATACTCCCAGAAAAGTACTGGGGATGCCGATGTCCCCTGCTACACCCCTCTACACCCACACTGAAGCTGCCCCCTATTAGGACCCAGAGGGGCAGTGGGAGGATAAACACAGTACCAGAGAAAGGAACACATACCAGGCAGTTTGTGTGTATATATCATTTTAACTGCATAAAATTTGCACTTTAAGTGTTAGTCTCATTGTAACTAGCCTAATAATAATTCTTTGTCTGGGCTGTTAGGATTTTAATTAAACTAACAGTTTAATTAAATTAATGTGGCTTTGCATGTATGAAGAGTTCTTTTTGCTTATGCAGAGAGGACTCTTCTGATTCTGGTGAACAAGCTGAACATGAGTCAGGAGTGCAACCTTGCTGCAATGAAGGATAACTGCATACAGGGCTGCTTTTACAAAAGGGGAGTCACTAGGTTGAGACAAGTGACTTCTCCCCTGTTCAGCAGTCTGGGATTCTGTATCCAGTCTTGGGCAGTTACTGTCTGACGGAAGAGAGATGTTGACAAATTGGAGAAAGACCACCTGGAGCATATGATGTACGAGGAGATGCTGAGGGAACCGAGTTTGTTTATCCTGGAGAAGAGAAAGCTAACAGAGGATCTAATTGCAGACTTCCACTACCTAAATGGAGGTTGTAGAGAAGGTGGAGCCAGACTCTTCCTAGAAACACCCAGCAGTAGGACAAGAGACAGCAATCAAAAGTTGCAACAGGGGAAGTTCCAACTGGATGTTACTAAAATAGACTTCACATTTACAGTAGTTAAGCACAGGAACAGGCTGCCCAGACAGTCTGTGGAGTTATATTTCGAGTTATTCCAAATTTGATGAGACAAGGCCCTGAGCAACCTGATATAAATGTGAAGTTATCCTGGCTTTGAGCACAAGGTTGTACTAGTCAATCTTCAGATGTACCTTTCAGCCTAAGTCTCTCTATGATTCTGCGACAAACTTCATTTTAGTCAAGTTTGATATTCAAAACCAGCAAGATCTGTTTTAGAAAGTTTCATAAAAGTAAAATCCAGACAAACAGATAACGCTGGGGCTGGGAATCAGCATGAGCCATTTTGGTCCAAATAGTGTGATGAAATTAATTTACTCCAGATTTATCCTTTCTAAATTATGAAAACAGTATTAAACATCTTTAATTTGTCAACAGGACATGGAGGTATGCTGGGCCATACTCAGACTGTTCTTTATTGTTCCTAAATACATGTTTAAATTCAAGAGTACTGTGATTAATTCAGTCTACCTATTAGCAGACATTCCGGATCTTGATTCCTTAAACAACCCTTAGAATTATTGGCCACAATACAAATAACTGTAGAAAAGTAACTTAAGCTCTTCCAATCTAGCTGATTTTCTAAAAATCTTCTGAGGTGCTACTCTCTGGCAAAGAGTTCAGAATAATACCATGCCTGACAAAAGATGAGATACAAAAATAGGATCCACAAGGTCTTGCATGAAAGGCCTTTCTGCAGCTACCATATAAACTGCAACAGTCTAACAAAGTTTGTGCTTTTTTATTTAATTTTAATATAAAAATTTAAAGCTACTTTAATGCAAAGATGATCTTTTGACTGTGATAGGCTACCCAGATCTGCAAGGTACCGCTTTGTAATCTGTTACATGAAAGTTACATGAAGCCTCATAAGGTAGGTTATCATGTAAAAAACATACAAACCAATAAAGAAAACCCAGACTGACAACTAATCAAGTGAACAAGCAGGAAAAGAAAAACAAAACAAAAAGGGTAATAAAACTTTCTTTCTTCCTTTTTTTAATATAAGTTTTTCTGTAGCAGAAAAGACTTAACTGTTGAGTAATTTGAACACACTAATTAAATGTGGAGATGCTTGCTCCTTTAAAATAAACTGCATGTTTAGAAAAGTAGAGCAATCAGAGCACTTTGACATTTTTGTATTAAACGTTGTTAAAGTAACTACTAACAATCATCGGCACAATAATCTCTTTACTGCTTTGGGATACACGACAATTGCCCACGTGTTTAAAAGTAATGGTTTAAAAGTCATTTGATGAACTACCATGAGAACATGTATTCTTATCCAGCTGTTCTGTTTTCATAGCATTATAATGTACAGTAGATGATTGCCGAAACTAGTGGATGAATTTCTGCTGGGTTAACTTCTCTAAGGAATGTGTGCCCATCAGTTGAAGTAGCCAAGGAAAATACATCTTTTGTCCTCTGGATGTGATGGAAAGGGTTAAAAGAAGACCAGTCTGAAAACAAAAAAACCCTGTAGATAAAAATGTAAGTTATCATATTTGTTATGGCAACTGAGTTTTAGAAAATATTTTCAGTAAGAAATTTCTCTGAATGCCCCCCTACTTTCAGATTGTTTTCTTTATATCTATTTTTCCTAATGATTTCTGGCATGCTTTCATACAGATTTTAACAATGTTAAGTTGTTTTACAATGTTTTATAAAAAGCTTTTCAATGTTATGAGTTTTTTCTTAGATTAAGAATAAGTATTTCTACTTCCTTAAGATTTATTTAAAAACATAAATCAAAAAATATTTAGGGGTAAAAACTACATGTGGTAGAAACATTTAACATGTTTTGGTAATGATGGGCTTAGTTTTCATAAAAAAATGTATTTCAAAGTCCTATCAAAGTTTTTCTTCTATTTGAGGATTACAATAAATAAAAACAACAAAAATGCATTTTTCATAAAGCATTTTAATTGAAATGTGAAAATTATGCAGCTTTCAGCAATTTATTATTAATTTATTCATATTTAATAAATATATAATTATATATTTGCTAAATATATAATTATACATTTAATAATTAAAATAATACATTTAACAATTATACTAAATATATCATTTGTAATGTTATATCAGTGGAATTAGAGGGACAGAGAGCAAGAAAGTTATTGTTTTGCAAATATAATAGCACATCCAATTTCCCAATCATAAAAAACAGAATTCACAGTACCATATAATATCTAAAATGTGGTAATTTGGTATTGTTACATAATCAACATATTCAACCAACATACCAAGAATGTAGTAACGGCATAAAATAATGATCCTAAAAAAAAAAAGAAGAAGAAGAAGAAGAAGAACCAAATGTACATTTTGATTTAAGCAGTCACACACAAGGCAAGGTGTCTGGATTTATTATTTTGCCATCACTTTACTAGCTTCATCCTCATCCAAAGACTAGAGAAGTCCATCAGAAATGCTAAAAACCAAAATGTTGTAATATGAACAAAAGAAGACACTTTGTAATGCAGACACACAAGAACTCTGCACTGGGTTGTCCTGTCTGCCCTTCATCCTTCAATTTAGAAAGGAAGGTAGGGCCAGTGTTATATTCACCACCTTCACGGATACCTTCTACCCCTGAGTATCTCAAATGGCACTAGACATGTGTGTTAAAGCAACTGAATCACACCTCAGACATCAATTTATTCTACTGGGCACTCAGATACAGTGAGGTTCAATCTACTAAACTTAGGCATGTATTGCCATTTAAGATCCCTTTGGGTATCCTACCTGGCTTCTAATTGCTATTCCAGAAAGCCATAGGTCTTGTGTCATATTTGTCTAAGTGTTTTTCTGTAGGCTTTATGTGGATATGAATGTAATCTTAGCAGTAGTTGGAAAATAAATATAGAATTATATTATTAGATGAAGTCTTAGTTATGAGGGATGAAAAATATATGTGGCTTGGTTGTCCAAATATAGAGGAGAAGAACTCTGAGATTTATCTTCTTGACCTATTGTGCTGATTTTGGCTCTGTATCTCTTATTTGTGGTGTGAAGCTAACTTTTAGACTTGAAAAAATGCACTACGAACAGGTAAGATTTTAGCATAA
This sequence comes from Apteryx rowi, assembly GCF_003343035.1. Taxonomy (NCBI): domain Eukaryota; kingdom Metazoa; phylum Chordata; class Aves; order Apterygiformes; family Apterygidae; genus Apteryx; species Apteryx rowi. The sequence goes on from NW_020451291.1 coordinate 191,367, forward strand.
CTCATGGTAGCAGTGTGGCTGACAAAAGACTGACATTGTGATGCTTTGGTGAAAAAAACTGTGTACTTACCATATTTATATTCTGTGTTAGACCAGGGTGGTAAATATGAAAAATGAAAAGACTGTTCTAGAAAGAACATAAAAACCCCCATGTGCTTAATCCAATCAGACAGGGGAATTTTGTACTGTTTGCAAATGTCACACTGTCTTTATTATAATGAACCAAATAATTTATAAATGCCAGAAGCACTGAAGTTTACAGCTGAACCTTCCTAATGGACTTTTCTGATGTGGGATTTCCTTGTCTTTGGGGATTTGCTGTTTTTCCTTAAGCTATGCAGTATAAACTAATTAATAGTAATTAATACTGTTAAATTCTAGTGATAACTCTCCATTATTATTTAGGGTCAAGATATGCAAAGCATAGACAGTAATTGTGTTAATGACATTGTTTCAGGCTGCACTTGTAATTAAACTTAAAGCAGTGTCTGAAAATGTTTACAATGATTAAACTAATATTTGACCTAGAGTTTCAGCTTATGAAGATTTTAAAATGAAACCTTATTTCCTTGAGATTTGATTATAATTTGTATGCATATTCATATCTATTTGTCTAAATATATTCATGATAAATAATCTGCTGAGATATACAGTATTATCTTCTTTATCAGGGCACCTTTCTACAACACAAGCAGCAGCTGCTAGTAGTACAAATAAAAAAGAGAAAGAATATTGCACGGTTATAAGCTTCTCTCTCTCCCTCACGCATACAAACAATGCAAACTATAATAGTAAACATCATACTAGAATTAATTTTAAAATTTTACACATAGAATTACATCTTTAAGCATGACCCTAGGGAAAAGAAAAAGAAAGTACAAGCTCTTACATGATCTTGAGAAGGATTTCTGGTTCACTGAACTAATAACTGTCCCTTGTTAAAACCGTTAGTGTGTTAAAATAATGGATACATTCTTATATGTCCTGTATCCCAGAAGGGATGTGGGTTCCTGAGGCACAAGTTGCCCCATAAAGTGCCCGGGATTGGATAAGTACACAGAAAAGATAGTATTCTGACAGGGAAAGAAAATTGGTATCAGGTTTAAAAATATCTAAAATCCCCTTCATCTCTGTATTTAGACATATGAGTAAAGGATAGAGGCTACTGCCGTTGCTAATTCAAGATTGTTGCTCAGAATTCTCCTCTAAGATCGAGTATCTTCAGTTCCTGTTTAAAAGAAATGATCAGCACTCACATATTCACTTTTTTTTGTTTGTTTTTAATCTAGATAAAGACACACCACTTCCCTTTTATCTAATATTCTTACGTCTAGAGCTGTCACTAAGAAGAGCTGTTTAAAACACATTTCTTTCAGGTGAAAGCCTTCTACGGTGGGGAGTCCCCCAAAGTTTTCCCTGTGAAATTAGCAGAACACACAATGAAGTAAGGACAGAAAGGAAAATGTCGGTCGGTTTACGCACCCCATTCCCAAGTTCACCTTCTGTGGCATTATGTTTAATTGTTATTCAGCACTTACGCAGAGTAATATTTAACGAATCTGGTAGACTGATTTCACCAATAGGAGGCTGCAACAAAAAAAGTAAACGAATACATGAATAAACCACATCCTGATGCAAGGAATATGCCCACTTAAAAAAAAAAAAAAAAAGTTGATCAAAGGATCAAGGAGAAACAGAAGGAAGAAATACCATACGAGATCCTGCTCTCCTACAACAAAAAATAACAAACCAAAATCATGAAGAGACAATTGGACAAGACTTAAGCCTTTCACGTAAGGGGAGCAGAGAAAAAAGGCCATAGTAGCTTTTCCCCTGTTCCTTTTCTTCCTTCCTTCCTTTTTTTTTTTTTCTAGAAGAAGGCCATATCAATATTAAAGAAATAGTAGTAGGAATTAGAGAGGCTTTCTGCAGCTACAAGATGGAAGTTGTCTTTAGCCTAGAAGAATGGAAAGAAATGTTAGCAGAGGTGCAAAGTAGCCAATATCCTTAGTATTAATTATAATGCTAGTAACGAATTTTGGTATTTTAAGTTGTCACATTACTGCATATCTATGCTTTTAAATAAACATATTCTTCCAAGAGCCTTATCTAGTGAGAAAGCTGTCAGTAAGTAACACAGAAAAAGCATTCACTCCAACTTGAATAGTAGCAATCATTAAAAGGGGACTATTAAACACCATTAACTATTGAGGGAGCGTAGCTTATGCTAGACTCCTAATTTAGATGGCAAAATTAAGCAAAATGAATCCTCCAAAGAGCTATCTCAATAATCTTTCAGAAAATATTAAACATTTTCTCCTCTTTTAAAAGTCTTCTTTTTTTCTTATTTGCATATATGAAGAAACCTCAGAGGCAAATACACTTCCGCTTTTAACTTAAGTGCTTGAATGCTCTACTAATAAAGATGAAGATGCAAATCCAGAAAAAGAGAAAACTGGAAAACTAAAAAGGCTGAAAGCATCTCCACTGAAAAGTGATGGCAGACTGACCATCGTGCAGACAATAAACTAAAAAATACAGCAAATTAAGGGAGAACATTTCAGCAGTGTGAATATAAATTTGAGAATTGTTTTTCTATCTTTATTGCTTTTTATATCCCTGCATTTTTTTTGATCTTTGTTCGTTAACTCTCACTTTTGACCTCAAGAATCTGAGCCTTTTAATGTTTGACTATTTTGTCTATTCTCTTTACATAAGATGGATGCACATCCCATTCTTTTCTGAAAGAAGTTGCTGTTGAAGAAGAGTTGCCATGAACATGCTAACAAATAATAACTTTTAAGTATTAAATAAATCTTGACAGAGCATAGTTTAATGTCTACTCCACTCACTCTCTAGTACATTAATAGCCTAACTAGCATGACTAGTGTTTTAAGTTGACATTTGAAAATCATCACACTGAGTCAGGTAAATTCTGCTCTACTGTTAAAAGAAAGTGTAAAAACCTGGGCTTGTTCATTTGGGTAAAGGACAGGCAGTTGATTTAAAATATATATATATATTTTTTTCCAGTGAATGTGTATAATATTGTTGTATTGTTATAGTTGTTGTTCATCATTCGTACTGAAATGACACCTAGAAGCCATCTTCATGGAGCAGGACCCTGTTACGATGCGGAAACACAGAATGAAAAGGCCGTCTCTGGCCCTGGCCTGTGCCTAAATAACCTATGTATACACTTCTGCCTGAGGACCCATTATCCTTAAAGCCTAGTTTTCAGGTTAGAAATTTACAAAGCAGGCAATATCAATCTTCTTTTTTTTTCCCACATTGAACTACTTCATTATAGACAATGCTGAAATGATGAAAATCAAAGGAATAATTCATCATAACAGTCTCTACATTATTACTGATAAAATTCCATTTTGCCTAACAATATTTGCTGTTTGATAAATCTCATCAGGATAAACTGATCAAAATACCAACCAATTACAATTCCTAACTTATCTTCAGTATAGAACAAAAAGGTAATTGTTTTGAATGCTGACAGTTTCACAGATACATTTAAGGTTAATGCAAAATAATAGACAGAAAATGAATTTCATAATGAAGAGTGTCATAAAAGAGAAACCAGTATACAGTGTGTTGTATAATATATGACAACATTAACCTAGACAAGGAACATCCAAAGACTTGCTGAGAGCCTGGGAGTACCATCCTAGTTACTCATTTTAACTAACTTATTCAATGCATGACCTTCTGTTACTTCAGTGATTAATTCTGAATTAACATTAACCTATAAGTAAGTGTCATTGAATTGGACTCCAGTCAGAATGATCTCAGTAATAGATGTCTAGGCTGCACTAACTTCATATTAAGGTTTTACCATCTGAGCACAGTCAGTGATAAGCCGATTTTAAAAACATTTAATTTAAAACCAATTTACTTATTAACTGAATTACCCACAAATTTGACTAACAGAAGGATTTTGTTCAAACAGCAGGTCAATGTAAAGAGATTGCCAGAGATATGACCATTTTTCTCTTGGCAAATTTTAAGCTGTCAAAGCCCTCCAAAATGAAAGTGAAGTGGTGACTCCAGTGATCTCCATAATAACATTCTCAGCAGGTTTGCTGATGTCGGTTTCCATGAAGGTTAGACAAATCCTTATGAATAATCACTTGGATGGGAAAAATATTTTCAATTTTCAGTTCACTCACACTGAAGAGGGGACTGGAAATAACTTTCTTGGCCAACAACTTGCAGTTTTCAGACATTCTTTCATAGATAATCCACATCAATATAAAAATTATATCAGGTGTCTATTCACAGTACTCCAGCATGTCATCATAGGAAACTTTGGTCTGATAGGAAATTTTCATGTTTTTCATGATCAAAAGATACTCTTTGCTCCTCTGCCAGCACTGTTCTTCATTCTAAATAATAATTTTCTCTCTCTGCATCTCCTCTCTGGAAGTCATAGCAGTCTCTTCCCAAAGTTGAATGTTTTTTTAGAGTTTTCTTGTATGAAATAAGCTCTTCATTCTGTTAATCATTCTCATGATGGCAATCAGCTCCAGAGTAAAACTTCTACATATAAGTGTCTATATGGAGGTGTCTTCATGTGAACTACATATCTATCTTCCATTGTAGTCAATGGATATCTAGTCAATGCAGTCAGTGGATCCTAAGAAACAATCAACTCAGCCTAAAGAAGACTTTTAAAGCACAGATCAGTCACCTAAACATTGATGTTTATTGCTATTTGAAATGTGCTAGTGTGATGTGTGGCTTGTAGCTGCTCTGAAAAGGACTAAGTCTCTTATGGGTCCTTATCCGTATCTGCCAATCTTTTGTGGAAGTCTCAAATTCCCTAGGGCATCTCAAATATCACTAGATATAATTAAATCTTGCTTTTCTTGAGTTGAATTCCCCTTGGGCACCACTGAATAAATGGAATATATCCCCATTGTTTGTAACGTGACCTTAAACACTTAACTCACAGGAAAACATCTATGTGTCAGAATCTAAATGTAGTCATCTTTGTGAGCTGAACTTTTCTGGTGTTTCAGGCTGCACTTACTTGTCTGGGAAATACCTCAGCTAACAGATCTTGAGCTTGTATTTGACTCTTTCATGCCATACCATGCTGGTGATTCACAAACATCATACGACAAAGGAAAACACCAGTTTTTCTCATTCTTTTTCATCCTTAATCAGAAAGGAGAACAGAAAAAAGTCTGTCTGTTCCTACCAAATATGTGACCTTATATTTTATACTATAGAATTTTATTTATATCTACTATGTAAGTATACAAGATCACTCAGTTCTTCTTGTATAAAATTCCAGCTCTTCACTGATGATTCAAATTTCCCACCGTTAGCCCTCTTCATTTGGATTTTTTAAACTTTTTTTCCTTCAAATTTGCTAGCAAAAGCATGAATGAGTTCAATCCCAAGAACAAAGTCTGGTGAATACATCATCATTACTTACCTTCTCCCACTGAATGCATCTTGTTACAACAGCTGCAAAAGCTCTTGTCTGTGTCCATGTAGACACATGGACATGTGTCTATGTATATGCATGTATGTCTTTCAATACATTATTCTTTTTGCAGACTGAACTACTAAGGATCATCATACAAGGATGTATATGTGAATAAGCTGTGATTACAAAACCTTAGGTTTTCAGCAGTCCAGAATGCAGAAGCTGTTCAAGAAGAAAAGGGGCTTATAACAGGGTCCCCCTTCAGGCACAAGATTTTTATAGAGGCCTTGAAAGTACAAGCACAAGATGATAATGGAGTTGTCAGGGGTATAAGGAAATCACCAGTGGTTACTCACAAGACTTTAAAGCAATGAAGCCTTAGAAGCTGGATAAAAGATGCTTTAGAGATAACAAAGCAAACAAAGAAAAGGTTTCCAACAGATGTAAAGTGTAACATAAATAGAAAATTTGCATATAATTTGAAATTGTGGACAAACAAGAAATTAAGACATACAGGATATTAGAAAATGTATTGAAGTAGACGTAAGTGAACTAGACTGTAAAGTGAAGAAGAAATCCCCCACCATCAACACCATTCCCTCCCAGTGAAAAACTCAGGATGTTAGTGGCTTGTGGTAAACATAAATTGGAAGAGTGAGCCTAACAGCAGAGGAAAGGGTAGGTACTAGCAAGCATATCAATTTCAACTGTTTCATTATAGGAAAAAAACTAGTAGCTGGATAATTTGAAGTACGAATGTCAGTACCATTGTAACTGGAACAATAGTATTATTTGGTTTAAGTTGCTGAGACTAACAATAAATACAGGGCTTTGTGTACAAGGTGTGTTTCTTTAGCCCACATAGATTGCACTGGGAGTCTCTTCTGTTAGCCAGCGATTAGGGACTGGCTATCACATCTGGATGCAACAGAGAGAATTGGACCTATGGAAGACTTTCTCTTTTTCTAGTTTGAAAGACATTGGACTAGATCTTCAGCTTTTATTTTATTTATATCAGCACAAAAGAGGTGAAAATATTAACAAATCACATTGGCAGTATTACCTTCTTAGCGATGATGAAAATGATTATAAGTTATTCAAGAAAGCTGAGAATTCCATCTGTTCTTCAGCAATAAACTCATGAACAATGGTGCTGGTAAAATATTAAAGGGCATTTTCTCTTCTCCTTTTTTTTCCCTTTTTTTTTTAGACAGACTACATTTTTCACCACTTTCATATGTCTTATTCAGTCATCTCAAACTTTGTCAGGTAGGCTGATTCATATCACATTTCTCAGGATATACTGCTGATCTTTAGAAGTACTTGCTTATCTACTTTTCTCTTCCAAAATGTTCATGGACAAGAGCATATAAGACAAAGGTAAAAAAGTATGGATAGTTTAGATCCACAAGCATTTGATTTTCCTCATAAGTTTTAATTGTGTTTTATTATCCGACAAGGAGAATATTACTGGTTTTATTTACATATAATATTTTTATATTATCTGAGTAGTTTAATTGATTTTGACTATCTATTTTTTTTTTCTTTGGGTCAAATACAGTGATAGAGGTGATTTTTAAATTTTTAAAGTCTTTTTCCCATGTGTGCACATGTATGTATGGTACTGTTCATATACTCCTATTTATATTAGTTACTAGTGAGCAAGAAAAGCCTAAAATACTGAAATTATGCAACCTTTGTCTCATGCATGTCTTTTTCTGTGTTTCTTTTACATACTTTTCTGTGTTAGACAAGGAATAGGGTCTGACATATCTATTCATGAGTTAGATACACATAAAAGTTTCTTAGGTTCTGATTAGATATTATCTAGCCAGACTTAAAAAAAAAAAAATCACTGGAGAAATACATTTTCTTTAAATCCTCTTCATAAGCCATTCCCTAGAGCAAGGGAATTTCCAAAGAAGCAAAAGAAAGAACCAGTTGGTTACAGGAGGTGGGGAAAAAACATATCTTGGGCAAGAGAAAAGAAAAGGGTACGTGATTTCGTAACTTAGGGAACTTGTGTTGAGGACTAGCCAAAAGTAAAGTAGCTGAAGTATGGTAGGGTAAGATAGATGCTGACTTCTTAATTTGGCAAAAAGTCTGTGTTCTGCAAGAGAAGGAATCTATATGCTCTGATGCAAGTCCAAAGAACATTTCCAAGCCATGAAAACACAAAATAAAGATATTTAGGGTATTGTTTCTCTCTCTTATTACCCTGTCTCAAGCTATATATCTTTGGTAATAATGAAACCAGGAGTAACTGTGTTTAGAAATTTTGTGAAATAGACATGTCTTCTTGCTCTTGCACCATGGAATATTAATCTATAAATCCACAGAACTAACCAAGGCTGAATACTGGGAAAGAATACACCTAAACAACCAGGAACCTAGTAGAAGTCCTGGTCATGAGGCCTGAAGGATGTGAAATTCTGAGAGAGAGCAAAAGAGACTATGCTAAGGAAGCATGCTAGAAAAGGCGGAGAACGAAATTACACTGCAGAATGCCTGGACTATTTTGGAACACAACTACTTTGGTCTTCTGAATTCTGTACTCCCACAGAAAGAGAAAACTGCAGTTCAATTTTCTGTCCACTACAACCCTCAGGTTCTTTTCTGCAAAGCTGCTTTTCATCCATCCATTTTTGGACAGGTTAATCAAAACCAAGTGCAGGATTTTTCATTTGTCTCTGTTGAACTTTGGGAGGCTTCTGTCAGCCTATTCCTTGCTATATTATTGACCTGTTGTATGATCCTGTGTAAGTGATTTTACTTTTCCATGCATTTCCTTAATCTCTTTTTGACTTAGAAATAAACCATCTTATGGTAGTGATCATTTTTTAGTATGTGTTGGCACAACATTAAGCAGAATGACATGGGATTCTTGTTCCTACAATTCAAGTAATACACTGTATTAATCTTTTTATGCAAAGACTCTTTTAAAGAGTTTCCCACTTGAAAATTATTTGCTCATAGTTAGCTCAGGAAAAGGGCAAGCTTTGGGAGAGGAAAGATAAAATTAGAATTTCTCGTTAGAGTAACTTAGGTTTACTATTAGAGGCAAGCCTTTTGGAGATAAAGAGATTTTTTTATTTTTTAATGGAGAGAAAGTTCTTTGGGAAAAAAAAACAAAGAACAAAGTCCAGAGCGGGCAAATGTTATTAGTTTCCATGTGTATTTCACATGTGGTAATGCGAACACCTGAGCAGGACATGCGAAAATACAATTGACATTGTAGGGAATGTTAAGAAGTCACACTTTCATTGAAGAGCATCTCTTTACAAAGGAAATAATATGTATTATAAACTATAAGAATGACTTTGAAAATATACTGTATTGGCAGAGACTTTATATATATTCACAAGAATAATGTCTGTTCATTATTTCTCTTTTTGTTCAGCATTCAGGGTACCACAACTGTTTTCAGTCTTATAGTCTGGAATAAAATGGAGTCCAAGACACATTTCAAGGGTGAGTACATTTTGGATTTGAATCACCTAAGTTAATGGACTGAAGAAGGCTTATATTTCAGTCCTGAAATACTGTTCACTTTTTTGTGGTCATTCATTCTGATAACAATATTTGTAGCAGCGTCTCAAGCTCACTTTTTTGGTCATATTCAAAAGATAATTTAACTAATGAGTCATAACGGAATCACATGAAATTCATATACTATATATTTTCCATGAACAAATCTGTGTTTTCTCTGTATTCTACTACGCATGAAAAAGGGCAGCTGATTAAACACCCCAAGCCCCAAAAATACTTTTATGTACTTTTATCCCTCCTGGGAAACCTGCATGCTCGATCACCTCCCTGAAATGCCTGTACACCAATGCACACAGCTTGGGGAACAAACAGGAAGAACTAGAGAT